>NC_089875.1:107651461-107951461 GCF_040182565.1 Anser cygnoides
ACATCTTCATTTAGTATATCCTTTTGCCTAAGGAGTTCGTTTATTTTCTGTTGTGATTGTTTGAGATCACAGTCCAACATGGAACGTTGCTTTTCAGCTTCTAACAAACGATTTTCTACTTTTTGCTTTAAAGCTCTCTCTTCCAAAAGTTTCTTCTCCATTTCTGTGAAGGAGATTTAATATCAATGCAAAGCAGTCAACATTTCAGAGGGTTTCAAGAGTGAGAAGGAGGTGGGAGGAAGGAGGAGGTCTATCCCTTATTAACAACAAATAAAATGTTTGTTCTTTTAACACTGAAGAGAAAGATTGCTGAAAAGTAATTCATTAAAATTTTCACAGTAAACCATGAAAAAGCATCCAAGAGGATGCTTTGCAAGTATTTCTGCCTGAGACCTATTTCCTACTTCTGAGTTTCAAGATAACTTCTAGCTTATCTGCAACACATCTGGAATGGATAAAAGGGCGGTTACTTTTTAAAGAAATATTTTGTATCAATCTATGAAGCATTGCTTTGACAATAATAATCTGAAATCAACTAAGAAGTTGAAGCTGTTCAGGAAACTGATAGACCAAGTGACTCATACATTACCACTGCATTGTTTGTGCTTTTTTGAAACATCTGCAAGCTCAAAATTTTTGTGAATGCTCTGCAATTGGAATGATAAGATACATAGGTTGCTTTTTAATCCGTTGCAATAGACATAAGCAATTCAATTAAAAAATAAGAGCCATCTTCTGGAGTTGTTTGCTAACTCCCCTCTCTCTGAGAGATTTCAATTGTCAGGAGACACCAGAATACGCATGGTGATGATGGAAGCCTACCAAAGGCTTTACTGTTTTTAACGCTATCTAGTAACCTATTTAAGTTGTTACACTGCTGACATATTCTATTTAGGAAGACAATAAGAAATTTGACTACGTAGATAAGCTCTTGAAAGTTTATATTACTAGAACTGTTTGAAAGATTTAAGAAAAATTAGTTCAGAATACCCTAGCACAGAAAATGAATTAGTGATGTCAGCAACAGAGAGCCTGCTTTACTCAGCAACTAACTGTCTTCAACCTAGCAAAGCAGACAGAGAGATTACAACTGATTTTTAAAACTGCTTTACGATGCTAATTGTGTTTAAAAAAAGAACAGAAGAACTGAAAGAAAAAAAAAACACACTACATTTAAGTTCCCAGTAACACTAAAAGATTATATTACCTACATTCTATAATTTATACTTAAGTCAAACTGTAATGTCAAATAAATACCTTTCATGGCTTCAGATTTTGCTTCCTCTATAGATTCATAAATCTTATTTTTGTCTGCTAGTCGTGCTTTTGTGGCTTTATGCTCAGCTTCCTCTTGTTCAAGGTTCTGCTGCATAACTTTGAATTTGTATGTCATATCTATTTCCATGTTGCTCTTTTCCTGTTAAAGAAAAAAAATACATTAAAATAAAATTTAAATACATCAGGTTAAATACAAAATTTTGGACAACAGTAACATCCTACTTGGAAGTAATCTAACAGCAGAAGAAACAACACAGACCCTAAGGTACTAAGAATACATTTCATCAACTGTTTTTCTGGTGATAACGTGCTCTAGAAGTTCGCATTGACATTACCAGTTGCAAAAAGTTATAGAATTAGAGCCTTAAAAAACAGTGTTTTGTGAAAAGAGTTCAAAAATTACATTTATTGAAGAATTGTTTGAATACTTATGCTTCGATAAAAAAATATGAAAAAATATTAGCTGAAACCTTTTTTATTTTTGGCAATACTGACAGTTCAAAAAAGGTCAGATTTTGCACCAGAAATGACGTGTTATTTCTGCACTTCTAAGCTATACATTGGAGTGCATTATTACGTACTTCAGAAATACAATATATTGGAAAATGGTGTCTTTTTTCCCCACTTTTCAAATTGCAATAACAACAACAAAAAAGTGACACTGAAAACAACTTGTATTTTTTTCACAAACTTTGTCCCATGTCTCAATTAACAAATGCACAAGTTTTAAAATTAAATAAGAATGTAATACCAAAGTTTACTTAGAAGTGCTGTTACCTTCTCTAAATCTGTGAGCTTTTCCTGCAATTGCCTCTTCTCCATTTCCAGTTTGGCTAATGCACTCTTTCCATTTTTCACTTCTTCCTCCAGGCTAGATATTCGACCTAAAAATGAACAAAACATCTATGAGGCTGGGCAGCATTTGGAAAAAGAATGTACTGTATCTACTTAAACAAACATTTCAAACGTAACAGCTTCCAGTTCTGACTATTAAGAAGAGCTCCCTTCAGGGTGATTTTAGAAGTTATCAATAACATGCATTCTTATCTTATATATATCCTTGCTCATGTTCACTTTACTGTGTCCTCACTTAAATAACACTGTATAAAACAGCATACTAATCTAGTCACAGCAAACTAATCTAGTCACAGTTTGAAGCTCAAATAACATCACAAAACCTATTTTTACTTCTGAAACTAGAAGAAAGCTTAACAGTTGCTGTAATACCTTGTAAATCACTGATGATCTCTGATCCATGACTTCGATCTCTCCTTTCTGATTCCAGAGCTGACTGAAGATTGAGAAAGTCCTTCTCTAGTTTGAGTTTAGCATTCTCCAGCAGACAGTTCTTATCCTGAAGTTCTCGATTATTAGCTTCCAGCTGCTGGATTTGCTTTGTACTTTCTGTCTGGTTCTTCCTTAACCTGGTTGCAGTATCAGACTCTGATCGCAGCAAAGAATTGGCTTCATCCAACTAAGGATTGATAAAAACATACTTCAGAAACAATTAAAATGTTAACATCTACCAGTGCTATTACAGATTATTACACTTAACAGATTAAAGAAATAAGAAGTGGTATTTTTTAAGATTATTTTTGAACACAAGAACATGAAAAAAAAGAATGGCTTTTAAAACTTCATTACACATTTTAACTCCCACCACTACTAACACAATCTGAACTTCAAAAAGCTACTATTTTAAAATAAACATATAAAAAGTTGGCATGCCTGTCTTTGTAGTTGATTGATTTTCTCATTGGATATTTGAGAGTTCTGATTCCTCTTTTTTAAATCTTCAAGCTGGTCTTTCAAACTGTTAACTGGAACAAAAACAATTCAAAATTGTTAATCAATGTAGTGAAAAAACTTTATAACTCATTTATTTTATCTTTTAAAAAGCCACATCAAAATATAACCCTTCAAACATTGTTCAACATACCCTCATTTTCTAAATTGCGTTTCTTATCTGCTTCATGTTCTGCTTTTCTCTGGTATTCTGTATTCTTATGCTGAAGAAGAGCCTTCTCTCTTTCTAGCTGTCTGACTGCAGACTCTACATTCTTCCTTGAAGTTATCTGGACACATTAAAAAAAACCACACTAATTACATACAGAATCCTGACATTTTTCAAGTGATAAAGAACAGCTCATGCATTCAGTTTAGTTCAGAGTGGAGAAAGACACGTTCCATTTGCTTACTGCAAACACAGCATATCAGAGCACATGTTCAAATACAGCCCAGAATAACTACAGCCAGGAGCTTTTACCATTTAAGACTGTATGATGGCTTGACTTCAATGAATATTGTAATCTGTTAGCATCATGAAGCACAGAAACATACATGTACTGGAAGATCTCAACATTCACCTGAATGAACAGTACATTAAGTAAATTTGCAGTAGCATTAAGATGCAAAGCTGGGCAAAATAAGGACCTTTTACTGACACAGTTCGGACAGGTACAAAAAATGCTGCAAAGAATGGGCTTCCTTTTCTATCAACATCAATCTCACTTTCAAATACAATTACTAGAATTGTATATGGGGTATTTATATTATGTTATCCTCCAAATTAAAAATTTGGAGATTCTGAAGATAAGGAGATTAGAGAAGTCATAATGAAAATCTTTCAGGAAAGGCAACAATGTAATGCTTGTGAATATCAGGAAATCAGCTGGTGTTACTTGCCATAAATATACAGCTACTCAAAGGTAATTTTCTGGTTCCTAAGGAAAAAAAAAGTAACACATAAAAACGCTCAAGTTCTAATTCCAATAAGAAATAACTTACCTCTTCATCTAGCTCTTTCACTATCTTCTCTAACCGAGTATTAGTAGACCTGAAGGAATTTGAAAAATATTTTTAAACCTTACTGATCACACAATAATTAGACTGTTTGGATATGTCTCATTAATTTTATGTAAGCTACCCTATTTTCAGCAATCACATGAAATTTTGACGGCTGGGGAAATCACTCAAACAATAGAGAGATTCTTATGGAGAGATAAGGAAAAAAAAAAATGTAGCCATGGGAGTAGCAAGAACTTTTAAGCTTTTAATCATTCAAAAACAAAAGGTGTAATAACACTTCTTTATGAACATATCAAATATTTCAAAATAATCTCACCTGTACTTCTGTTCTAGTTCATCTTTGGCTTGTAATTCATTACTGAGCTGTTCTTCTAACTTGCTTATTTTTTTCTGAAACTGAGCAAAATGTGAAAATAAGCATGGCCATTATATAAGATTGGAATCACAGTGTAAAACAGTTTAATAACAAAAAAAGTGAAAGCAAAGAAAATGAATTCAATCTACCATTATGTGTTTTTTGTGTCTTTTTTTTTTAAACCATCACCAGAAGATTATTGCATTTCTATTTCTCATCTGTACAAGTTATTAATCTTGATAATTTTTAAAATACCGATGTGTAGTAACAGAATTTCCTACATGCTATATTAAAGCTAACTATCATAGAGTGATGTGCCACAGACTGAGAGTCATAAAATTTCTACTGGCAAAGAATGTGTCTGCTGGCCAATTGCTCTCCTTTTTCTCTGTCTAGAGGCCTGCTGGAGCAGAATTTTTGGGATAGTCTTTTCTAGGTAAAATATAAATCATAAAATAAAAAGGTGGGTACATAACTATATTGGACAATATTCAGAGAATATCAGACAATATTCAGAAAACACTAAACATGCTCAATGATCTCACATATTCAGAATATTTTTTCCATCTAGCACACGCAGAAGAAACACTTTTGAAATTTGGGAATGTTTTCTTTTCCTCAATAAAATATTAAAAAGATATTGTGAGTCAAGTAAAAATAAATAAATAAATAAAAAGGATTATAATTATAATGAGCTTTTTAAATTGACCCATGTCTTCAGGCTTTCCAATTAATTTCTTTTCCTCCCTTTCTCTTCCTCCTCCAACCCCTAAACATAAAATGTAAAAATGTGGTTTTCTAAAATACTTTGTAATTGTTACAATTATAAGATTACCGTAACAGGGACACTTAAAAAGACATCAAAACCCAAGACTCACTGCTTGAAAAAATAAAAATTAAAAAAGTTGTCAGAATGAAATGCAAAGTTTTACCAACTACATTTACTATCCCCATATAAAGCAAGTATCATGAACATGGCACTCTGTATTTTAAACAGTTGCATTTCGTATTAAACAGGAAACTAAAACTATTATTCTGTTCACTAATGACAGGAAGGAAAGAAGTGGAGTCCCATAAATATTTGCGCTTAAATTTATGCTGCCCAATACGTAATGCATTTCCTTTACAACTCCTTTTCAAAGTTTAACAATTAAGTAAGCTTTAACAAATGTTAACCATAAACTAGCTACACTTGAATAATACAAATGTTTAAGTAGTATAATGAAGTAAGTTTGTTACATGAAAAAATCTGTAGCATTCTCCTGTCATCTGCATATTTAAATTCAGTTGGCGATCTTCAAAAAAATGGATAAACGTGCTTCAGACACTCACTTCAACTGAGAGAAAGATTTATGCTCATAAACATTCCTTTATCAATGTAGGTGACAATTTACACTTCCAAACTCTGGATAAATCTGTCATGAATCACAGACAGTGTGCAGCCACGAATCACAACCTTTCCAAGAGTAATGCTGTTTGGAGCAAACAGAGCCTTACACATTTGTTTTCAAAACAAATTCTGGATTCCAAAAGAAGTCAAGAAAAATCTGTATTCATTCATCTTCACACAGGAGTGCCTTAACACTTGAATATAACAACTCATTCATAAACTATTTCAAAACATAATTGCTTTACTGTTAACAAACTGGTGAATAAACATTTACGGTATTTCATGATAAATCGTGTCCACACAAATCATGTGGGAATGATTTGCTTCCTTTCATAATTCAAATAATACACTCACCTACCTCCTTGCTGTCCTGTAGACGGAAAACATAGTTTTTATCAATGAGCATTGAAAAACTAAAAGGCACCCCCCCCCCAACACCGGTTCTTGACACCGGTTTTGACTTTGCTTTTTCTTAACAGACTTAACCAAATTAGTTAACCATTCATTAATACTTACAAAAAAGGCACTAACCTCATTTTTACTAGATTGCACCGATTCATTTTCTCTGCAAGATTGAGAGGAGTCACTTAGCAACCTGTCAAAAACAAAAACAAATCCCTCCTGCTCTTATTCGAGTTTTCAACAACTCTGGCAACCTCACCAATCAAGGCATTTTAATCACTTCTCTCAAGTCTTAATTTGACCTAGGCTATTCTCAGAATGAAGCCTGTTTTACCTCGGTAAGAGCTTTCTAATTTGAATCTTTTCTAATTTGAATCTTTTCTAATTTGAATCTCTCTAATTTGAATCTTTTCTTAAGTGAAGTACAACATTGAAGACACTTCCAAATCCGTAACAGCTTATTTTTTAATTAATACAATTATTTAGTGACTATTCAAACACACTGAATACGACTAACAATGCAAAATAAAGGCAAGGGGGGGGGGCAAGTGATGCCTTAGCAAGCTATTATTTTGCGTAAACTTTTTTCTAATTCTACTAATACAAAATTATTTTAGAGCTAAATTACAAATCTAGTATTTTAAAATCTAGTATTTTAAACCCAAAACCAGATTTTCAAAGAGACTATAAATTTTTATGTATATAAAAATATTATTTATTTAAACAGAATTATCAAGGTAGCCACAATTGTTAAATTCTACTTAAATTCTGCATTTTGTATCTTCACAATTGGACACAAATGAAATAAAGCAATGAATAAATTATGTATCTAGGGTAAAAATAAAGGGGGGGATAGGATAGAAGAAAAATCTGCAGGTGTACTTCTAAAAATGCATATTAAATTCTCACATACAAATTGTCTCTATAGTAGGTAAATCCTATAAAAGGCAGCTGGTTTCCCACGAAGGCTTTGGGGATTGGAAAGGTTTCCACGTCTCCCTTGTCATCCTCAATGTCATCAAAATTACTGCTGTCTATATCACTGCTAAGCTCAGGAACAACAGGAGCAGCAGCTACAGAAAGGGGAGAAAAGATCAACTTTATTCCAGCCACTTTGCATATACTGGTATCTCTCTAATATTAAGAAGCATACAATGTAAGTTGTCATGCTAGTTAAATATCTATTAAACATGCAGTAGAACTGTAAATATTACTGTGAAGATTTTTTTCCCCTAAGGAAAAGTATTTTTTCATTATTTGCTTAATATATGGAATATCTAAGGCTCAAAATGTATTTGCTAAAGTAAGCACATTTTAGAATGGAACACTAAATACAATCACCATTTTAAGAAACTTCAGTAAATACTTTAGAAGTTATGATCAAGCACAGGAACAGAAGTACTTGTTTTTCTGCCTAAAGCTATCAAGTTCTCAATACTTTCAGTGAAAAGCAGTAAAACCAACAAGACCACTCTTATAGCTAGTCTTAATTACAGATTAAAAAAAAAAAAAGGTTAAAAGGTTAAAAAATGAATAAAATAAAACAAAAACCCATCAGAACAACAATAACAAAAGTCACAAAAATAGAACCTAATTAGCATTCATTCTGCCAAGATTTCTAAAACATCCAGTTTTGCCGTTCAAATCTATAGAAATCTATAAATTCAAACATGATAAATGTGAGAATAATTTCAGTGGGAAAAACGTCTATTTATTATCTCTTACTGATACAGTTTTTATAATACAAATGATAAATAAGAAAGTTATCTGTAAGTTGTTATCTGTCCTGATAACAGAAAAGATTTGCTGAATTTATAGAGCCTAAAGTTTTTCATATATGCTTTTACTGAACAGTAGCCTTATGCAAATACTTAAAAAAAAAAGCTTACTTTTAAACTAATTTACTTACTCTCTCGAATGTTGTCCCAGTTCCACTGATCACTCTTAAAGAAAGGGTGATGCTTTATTTCTTCTACCCCATTTCTCCCAAGTCGCACATCCCTAAACGTAGCAAAGAAACCAAATTCACATTAGGAAAAACTGCACTTTGTTTTGCTTTGTTTTTAAATTCTGACTTGCTCATAAGCAGCAAAGCAACTTTCTGTAAAGGCTGTCCCTGTAAACCGCATTAATAGTCAAATAAAAGAAAAAAAGAAAACCAAAAAACCACCAACCACAGATCTGTAGCTTCTTATATAAAATGTACTTGGTTTCTTAATATCCACTGCCTGCGACTGCTAAAACGTCCAGAAGTTGGAGTCTGCCACGTGGGGAGTAAAGCGAGAGAGAGAGCACTGAGGCAAAAATAAGAAGAAACTAAAAACAAAAACAAAACCCAACACCCTGGGGGAAAAAAAATTGCTGAAGTCCGGTGTCTGCCAAACCACATGACAAACCTTAAGACTCGAGTGCAGGAAGGTCTAACTTACTGCACAGAACAGTTATTCAAAGCTGAACTGAAATAAATATTTTAAGAATTCCATCCTCTGCCCCATAACTAACCCTGACACATCTTTTGCTGATATTTACAATGAAGCAAACCTAAAGTTCAACAAGAAACTTCCAGTTTGACCAAGAGAAGTTTCCCTTAAAATGATCTGCAGGAACAGAACATAAAACCGATGCGTGTAACACAACTAATAAATCACAGGGTAGATGCTTATTTCTTCTTGTCCCTTTAAGTGCCTCAGCAGTTATCACGCATACAGAAAGAAGGCATCTGTTTCAAATAAGTCGCCCGAGCACTGCATTAAATATAAACAGGAAGACGGACACACGTAGTGGAAGTACACCTCGCAGCATTCGCATTATTAAATTCTACCCCTATTTTCTCTCCACCCTGCAGCTACTGGTTTGAAACACTTAACGCCTATCTTTCCTGAGCAAGTGGGATCCTGCTCAGCAGAACAAACAATTCTCTTTGAATGCAAAAAACATTATAAGACGATGCATTTCTGCATTTATTTTTACTAATCCCTCATTCTCTATAAGCTAGATTATCTACAAGTCAAATTTGGGTCATCACCGGAAAGCATAAAAAGGCATTATCAACCCATAGTTAACTTTGGACCTACAGCGTTGTTCTTTTAAATCAAAGAAATTTAACATAATCTGTGCTTTCTAACAGTAAAAATTCAAATATTCAGGTCAAGAACAAGCTTACACAGCTAATATCAATAAGTAGAGCTCAGCTCTACCAAGGGAGACCTCTATGATTAATTTATAGCCAGAACAACATCCTCTTTGTTTGCTAGCTACACTTATCAATTAGTACCATAAGGTAAATGAAAAAAAGTTCAAATGTTCTATGAAAAAATGAACAAACTAGGTAAATGTATGCTTATCTTCATAAAAGCATGTTTTCATTTTTTATAAGCAACATCCACTTAGTCACTGAGCACAACAATTTGGTCCCCCTGCCTTTAGGGGCTTAAAAATTACTTCCAACCTTACAGGTTTGTTGCTGTGTTTTACACCACACAACAGCTGGGAGGATTTGTCCAGCACAAATTATGTTGTAGCATGAGCCATCAGAACTACTCACAGAAATAAAATGGAGCACCTGGAAAACACCCCAAAAGAAAAACTAGAGCGCAGATGATTTTGCAGAAGAGATTTGAACATAAGTTAGGAAAAGCAATGGAAGGAATTCATTTTTACAATGTACATGTGCTAATACCATCTAAAATAGAAGCAGTACCAAAATAATACATACACCTACCTGTCAGTTAAAAAGGCACAGATGAGGTTCTTTGCGTGCTTAGAGATTTCCACATCATCTGGGAAATGTAATGAGTTCTTATGATCCATAATTTTACTGTATGTTCCTACTAAGGAGTCTGCATAAAAAGGAGTATCGCCTGAAAATAAAATAGCAAATTGACTGATTTTCAGGCGTGTTCAAGTCATGTAAGTTGAAGAAGACAAAAAAAGAGAAGAGATGTAAAGTCTACAAGCAGTTTAGCCTGAAATTGCCTTTACATTTAAGAGAGAAAAAAGGAGTACAAGGTACAAAATAGCATATCCTGCTAGAATATTCCTTTTTCAAAATGCCTGTTACACATTAAACCATTCTCTGTATGACATATCACTACCAAACTTTTGCCCAATGACTTGCATCTTTTGTTCTACCTGAATAGTGTCGCTGTGCTTTCTAATTTACGTGATGGATGACACCCACATGTAAGCCGCTCTTCAAGCACTTCCAAGGGTGTAGGGGAGGAAAACTCAGCAAGGATTTGCTGAGGCACATTCCTTGAAGAGACTCCACCACTGCTCTCCCAGCCCCTATCCAGGGGCAGGTGAGCCTGGGGCAAGGCAGTTCTGATCAGGAGCCTTCAGAGCACGTTACGGCACCACCAAACCCAGATTCTCAAATCTTGCTGACAGACAAATTATATCGGCTTGGGTGCCCATATTAACATGGGCAGGCAGCTTTTAAAATTCAGCCCTTTCTCACCCAGAAGCTTGCAGTGTAAGGTTTAGTTAATTTTAGTTTCTTTGCACACGTAAACTTAGAAAGGTAAAACTGGGACAACTGAAGAAGAATCAGTATCAATAAAGGTATGTGACATTGAAGTTCACTGACAACATCCTGCATATATAAATGGTTTGGGTCAGTAACCAAGAGGCCGCAACTTTTACGGAAATCCCTTTTCACAACCAATCCACAGGCCTAATGGAGGAGGTGAATAATTAATGGCTTATTAATTAAAATTAATTAACAATAAATAATTAAACAAGTGTGAAAGTCCACAAAGGCTTTTAAAAACGATTGTCAACTGTCTCTTGACAATGCTACTTCAGAATTGAAATGCTAATGCTAAAATTCTTTTATGTTAGGTACTGTTACTGGGGTGAAAAAAAAGAACTTTTCAACGGTCAAAATCCTGGGGGCTCAGCACAGGACAGGAAAGGAGGACTCAAGCAACACTCGGAAGTTCACAGGTCTTTTATTGGTGGTAAGTGAAAGGCAAGCAGGGGCCAGCTGCAGGAAGGTACCCCCGCTTCCCACTGGTGGTAAATCCACAGTCATTCCCCCAGTCCGTCCCTGGCTGGACATCGGCCTCCTCAGGCTGTGCCTTGATGGTCTGCCCCCATTTTCTTCATGGGTGCTTGTTCTTGGGCTGGACATCGGCCTCACGCGTCACCATGGCGGTCTGCACCAACTTTATTGGTGGGTGTCTGCCTGTGGCCTGGATGTTGTTCTCAGGCTGCGCCATGATGGTCTGTGCCAAGTCTGTTGGCGGGCATCTGCCTGTGGCCTGGACATTGGTCTTCTCAGGCTGAGCTCTGATTCCTTCCGCCAACACTGTTGGTGGCTATCTGCCCCAAACTGCCATCATTTTGTTAATGTCGACCCACGTCCTGATGGTCAGCAAATACTTTGTCAGTGGGTCCAATTCCAATTCTGCATCATCCACCTTTTGACGCTTACGGGGGGGTTGGCCATCGAGGTAATCCAGTTCTTGGGTGGATTTCCTCTTCCTCCCCAGCCGCACCATTTCATCCAGCCTTGGACGCTTACATGGGGGTTGGCCACTGAGGTGTCCAAATCTCACTTCTTGAGATTTTCTCTTCCGTCCCAGACGGAACATTACATCCATCCTTTGGCTTTTGCAATGCACCGCTCAAAGGCTGGCAGTACCTGCCTGACTTCTCTGCACCCTGCCTACTCCAAGTCTCCTTGAACTGCAGGAGCGAGAATCTTGGCAAGATGTTGCCAGACACAGGGCAGCCCTTTTTATAGGGTGACCCTCACAGTAGATGGCAGGTGACATCACAGGAGGCCCCTTGGTGGCAAAGGAGACAGATACTGAGTACACCCAGCATCATTTTGCTCATCCTTACCACAGATCTAACAAGCAGTCTTCTCCATTTCATCTCCAATTCATCCATCTTACATGACTCAACAAATGGTGTACCTTGCTGTGGGAGATGGTGCTGATCAGGAGAAACTTCTTAGAAAAAGTGGTTAAAATTGGAAGGGGTTGCCCAGGGAGGTGGTGGAGTCACCGTCCCTGGGGGTGTTTAAGGAAAGGTTGGACATGGTGCTTAGGGACATGGTTTAGTGGGTGATGTTGGTGGTAGGGGGATGGCTGGACCAGATGATCTTGGAGGTCTTTTCCAACCTTAATGATTCTGATTCTATGATAAGAAAAGTGATAAGGGTTTCAAACGTCAGCTAGCCACTATCAAACACTCCAAGCCATCTTATAGGTGCCTGTTTCATAACAATATGCACGTGGGAGTAGAAGATCTGTCTTGAATAGTTCAAATACAAGAACCAAGAAAATTAAAAGGTTATCTAAGAGAAGCAGCATCTTGATTCAGACACTGTCAAATGGATCTCACATGAGCCTCAAATACTGTGTTTGTAAACAAAGCCACTGAAGAAAATCATGTTGGTGCTGGTAGACAGGAAATACAACTGAGGTTGGAATAAGATGATGACTGTAGAACAACAAATAAACAAACAAATTACAGGGCATAACCAGGCCCTGTAATTTTCAGTATAAAGGTGAAGCAGGTTTTAACATTTCAAAAAGACTGCACAGATAGTAAATCACATATCCTCTTCAGAGGCAGAGAGAGGCTCAGATTAAATGAAAAAAGGGGGGGGGGGGGGGGGGGGGGGACGACATGAGAAGCGCAAAGAATTAAGAGAGAGAGTTCAGCAGAAAGGGTACAGTGTTAATCACATCTAGCAGTATGACGTGGCTAAAACCAAAACAGAAACAAAGCCATGACTTAACTCCCATCAGAAAAAGCGTCTAAAAATCATAGCCTTAACAAAACCAAAGATTCCAGTCTAGAATATACACAATAAAAAATGATGTTGAATACTAAAGAAAAAAAAAGTAGTAAAAATAGTGTAGGTTCAAATATTATAACAAGATGGCCTTTGGTAGGAAAAATACATGAGACCTGTGAAATGTTAGGAATTTTTCAACACACAACTCCAAACTTTATGAAAAACTACACCAAACAAACCCTTTAAAATTAAATGACCCATACTGAAAGCCTGGAATAAAGCCACGATGATGCAGTGAAATGCAGATGGATTTTTGTCCTAAGCATGTATAGGATCCTTTACATAACCAAGCTTCTGTAAAAAGTGTACCTCTTCACTTTCACATCAAAAAATGTTTTCATTAGAGGGATGAAAAGGTGAGCATCCTCTTAGATACAGCAAAAAATGAAGTTCTGAGAAAACATTTCTGAGCAGCTATGTCCAGTATTCTAATAACTGAAGAATTCTATTTATTGCTAAAATTGTTTATGAGATTGATAATTACAAAATATACTTCTTGTACATCAGAATGCCTTAATTCCCAAAGGCATGGAGATTTCAATAGCAGCATACATTGAAGTGTCTTTCCTGGCTCAGGATGCCAGAAACATCAGATTTGCAACATTCCCAGAACATGCTGATTTGAATTTTGAGTAATTACATGCTCAATTCCATCCTTCTATAATCAAACTATAATACTGATCTTCAGTGTATTTTAAATCACAGATGACTCATCTCTTTAACAGATTATATTCTATGTTAGTTGCCATAGCAGTCCAGTTTACTTTATTGGAAAATCCTGACCCAAGCACAAAAGAAAGAATTAAGCTATACTTCCACAGTCATTTTGACATAACAGAAGCAATTGCTGGGAGAGGAGGGAAGAAACAAACCAAACCAAATACAAACAAAACAAAATAAAGCAACCATGAAAACAATCAAACAAACCAAACAAGTCTTGCCCTTCCCACTCTTTTCCCATCTCTGCATCCCTGACATCTCCATGCTGCCCCAAAAATGGGACAAGAATTTATTGAGATTGTGGGGTAGCTGATCCAAGTCAAAAACTATCCTAAGAATTAGTTTTAAGCTGAACCAAGTCAGGGAACTAATCGCTGTGCAAGCACCCAAACAGCTGTTGCAGCAGAAGAGTGACAGAAAGCCCAGGGAACAGGAATGAAACAACCGCACCAGGCAGAAGTCAGAAGCCGTGAGATAATGACGCACAACCAGCCCCCTGGCAACAAAGCACATGTGAAGGCACAGTAAAGACTAAATGCCAATGTTATTAGCAGAAAGAAATTGCTACTTACCAACTAGCATCTCAAAAAGGAAAACTCCTACAGACCACCAGTCACATTCCCGTCCGTAATAGCCATCGCCCCCTTGCGATTTCAAGACTTCGGGGGATATGTAGTCGGGGGTTCCAACAGCCGTGTCACAGCGCACCATGCCTGTCTGTGCAACAGCAGCAAGTCAAACAGCTCCATTAGACATACTGCTGAGTCTTCACACAAAACTGCAGTAGCGTATTAGTTAACCAGGATAACATAATAAAAAAATATAACCCGTAACACTTAGTTTGAGGTACACGTTTGAAAGCTTCTATTTTTACTCCAAAAGCAATACGGATTGGAATGACAAATCCTGATAACCTGCCCTCCTCTCCTTATTAAATATATCTCAAAAATTGAAAAATTTTGTGATTTTACTCGTTTTCAATATGAACAAACACATGCTATATTGGACCGCTCCTTACCTCACTAAATTCATGGACAAGTTTCTGAATAATTTTGATTAGCTTAGTTAGGCCCTACAAAGCAAGTACGTAACATTTTTGTGTAAATCAAACAATTCAGCAACTTATAGGTAAATTCTTGTGGTCACGCCTTTTTTTTAACTTAGAAAAGAGTTAAAAGTTAAAGCTATGTTTAAAGAACAGCCAAGTTTTAAGAAAAATAAAGTAAAATATAACTAAGTGATTTTTATTAACATATTAACTTAGTTGTACTAATGGAGTGACTCTTTATCCTCTTTGCTTCACACTGACAGACTACAAATGCAGGGGCTAAGTAATGCAGAAATATCAGCAGATCTGCCAGCATGCTGGTTCAAACTTACAAGACTTATTTCCTTTAATGAAATTCATTGCATTCATGCCAGAGAGATCAGATGGATGAATGAAATAAAATCCTGGATGAAGCTAAAGAAGTACCAAAAATACATTCATCTTTTACTATGTCATTCAGCCTCGAGTCTTTTCTAAGTTACCTTACAACGTTCTCTGTGCATTTTGCCATCACTTTTGGCTGAATATTAATACAGCCCTCACCTTTGGCAGAATGTTAATACAGAGTATCAGTAGGAACAACTGAAGCCAAAATCCGTATCTAAATAAACGAAAAGAATCAATTTTGCTTTTGGAACTATCTATATGCAGAAAAATTAAATACCAAATGAGAGTATTTCTTTTCACATATAATACAAACTGCCAGGAAATTTTATTTATGTACGAAAACAGGATCCTGGAAAGTCATGAACCAGTAGGCCAAAACACTAATACTGCAGAGACTTAAGGAGTACTGAAGATCTCTTCCTTGTAAATGCTTATCTTCCTCTACAACTCTATGCTGAAGCTAAAATGTAAAGGAAGTTTAATTTCTCAGTTCCAGAATGAAGAGCAGGCTTACTTCTGTTTCCTGCACAATGAGCCAGATAAAAGCATACCACTTGATCATCCTGGGCTAAGAAAATGAAGCAACTCATTTTAGAGGAGCTAATGCACTCTTTGGAGAAAGAAAAATATTGCGTTTTACATTAAATGACATTATGGAAATAGCACTGGAAAATAAGCTAAAGCCCAAAGGCTCCAGAAATCCAAAGCCAAGAACACTCAAAAACGGATCTGGCACAAGACGAGAACAATTACTTTGTCGTTCTGCTTCTAACAGCACTCAGGCAAGTAGGGCTGTGGCATCGTAATGAGGCAACAGCCTCCAGCACTGGTGCACGTCCACGCCTTCCTTACCCAAATGCAAAATTACAACAAGGGAATGTCTGTGCCTTCCCTCGGTGAAGCCTGGCTGAAGCCACCTGAATCCCTCCCCAAGTAAGAAGATACGTTAAATATAATGTCACCACAACAGTGCTGAGAGGCTTCTCTGAGGACTGCAGCTTCAGTCACAAGATCAGCTGCATCACCTTGACACCTAAGCACTTAATGACACCCCATTTCCCATTCCTCTGTAATTAATACAGCAAAACAAGAACACTTTTTAATATTTTATACATGTTAATGTTTTATGAGGAAAAGGCGGCCCTACCCAAGTCTGATGGCTGGCAGGTGGCGACAAGAAAGCTTCTCGTCAATGATGTTGTAGATGCTAAAGAATTCCACTGTACAAGGCCTTAAGTTTTCAGACAAGATGTCAAAGAACAAAACAAACAAACAAAAATATTTCTCCAGGCAAAACAAAAGGGCTCTGTGTGCTAACATCAGTTTTCAGAGGGCTGTATTTCTCTTAACCACGTGGCGTTGGTTACTCTTTCTCCCCACAGAACTCGCTACTGTCCGTCTCAGGAGCAAATCTAAAAATGTATTATCACTTGACTAGAAACTTGGGTGTTGTCCTGTATGTATTTTTAAGTACTGGGTACTCTTACTACCACAGTCGGACCAGCTTCTGTCATCTCTGGCATCTAAGCCAAGTAAACAGGGAAGTCCTCTCTGTGCGCTACATGACATCTTGACATTCTGTACATTCTGTGAGATGGCTTCTGCCTTCTGTATTTCATCAGCTGAGAAGAGATCTGAAGGGGGCCGTTTTCTCTGGACAAAGTGCTACTCCTGTGTTTCAAATCCTAAGCCCCTGTTTTATGCCGAACACCACACTTATTTATAGCAGTTCTGATACTAAACTTCCTCTCAGTAGTCTCAGGCTGGCATTTTTCCTGAGACTTTTCTCACCACCTCCAAAGATCAGGGTGGATCTTGGAACCCCATTTGAGGGAAGCTCCCGCAGCTATGTGACAGATGTGCAGTGAAGAGCTTAAAAAAAACACCACAAAACCAAACAACCAAAAAAAGAAGTTGTCAACAAGACAGTATGTTCTCACAGCTTGTGAAGATTTGGCTGTGAGGCTACTGTGTTTCCTAGGATCGATCGTACAAAACCATTACACTGCTGAAGGCAAAGCAGTTCTGGTTTCATCCTCAGCCAGACCCTAATGAGTTGCTGTCTTGGACCAAGGCTAAGAATTAGACTTTCATTCCCTCATGAATTTCTTATCAGCAAACAAGAGCTGGAGAGTGCTGGTGCGGGTATGTTAGGACACTGCAGATCAGGTGTTAATACTACCCTCAGGCTGCAGACAACAAACTGAAGCAAGAAGGATCCAGCAGAGTCTTGGAGGAGCATCGAGGAGAAATCAGTGTCCTGCTGAGCAGGAGGGCTCGACCAGATGACCTCCAGAGGTCCCCTCCAACGTGAGCCATTCTGTTACTCTGTGAAATAAGCCAAGTTCTAAGGAGAGGCACATTTCTTCTTTCAGCTAAACTATCTGAGCCGAGGCAATAATCCCAAGTGATAAATGGTTCCTCTTTCAGTCACATCTCTTTTCAACAGACATTCTCTAAGCCTGTGCTGTCCTGAAAGCACAGTTAGCACAAGCCAGAGCTATGTACTGAGCCAGGCAGCACTAGCAGTTTCTGGCTCTGCAACACCTACAGTAGTCAACCATGCAACTGCCTGGTTTATTACTTACAGCAAACCCAAAGAGTAGCATCTGGTGAAACCTGCACTGGGCTTCTTTTCAATACCTAAGTACCAAAAGGGAATTACAATTCCTACTAAACCTTTGAGGCCAACTCCATCCTTTATTCAATTACAGATATTCACCTTGTTGCAGATTTAAAAAAAAACACCACCACCACCACCAAAATATCACAACCAAGTTCCAGAAAGAGGCCGGTTCCTTTCATGTTGGAAAACATCACTAAGAGACTTAGCAATTCTTTCCACATACTGGTAAGGAGGAATTCTGCTGCAAGTGTCCAGAGTGGCCTGGACAACTTAACACTCATTTCAATTCCACAGCAAGTATCAAAAAAGTCTCTCTTCCAAACTGTGTCTCTCACAAAAATTGAAGCAGAGTTTTCTTCAGCTCTCAACAGTGTAAGGAAGATGCTAATGTGTACAACTGCTAAAAGAACTGCAAGTCAGAAAAAATAAATAAGTGTTGGGTAAGCATATATTTTCTAGAAATCATCCTGCCAACATCAATATTATATTTACACAGCTGGGATGCGTTCATGTTTTGTAAGAAGTAGCATGAGATTTGGAGACAGTCCAGAGCCTCTCAACTTCTAAAGCTTCCTGTATAAAATATTTTTGCCATTCCACTGAGTCTGAGAAACATGAGGAACTTAAAATGTAGCCTGTTAAAAATTAACTTCTTTAAGAGATCACCGATTCATTGATGATGTCCAGTCCAAAATGGAGCTTGCTATAGCTCTTCACAAGAGCTGTGCATGCAGTTCTCATTACAGCATGATCAGCCGCATTTTAGTATTCCATGCTTTTAGACAAAACAAACAAAACAAAGTAAAAAAAAGAAAAAAGAAAAAAAAACAACTTAGGCTCACAAATTCTGGGCTCCCTAACATAGCATAAGTGATTTCCTTTTTTATAGATAAATGTTTTGAACTTTTTGAAGCTTTTTTATTGTCTCTTCTGATGAACATTAGATTTCCTTAAGACCTACAGTCTAATTGGCTCAAAATGAAGGATAATCTAAAGACTGTATTAAGAGATCAAATACCACTTTTGACTTTTCCAGTTAAAATAAAGGCTGTCCCCTACAATACAGGCAGCTAAATAAGAAAAGTGGAGGTAAACAATCTGTACATCTTTGGAATAACAACTACAGTATCAGCCAAACTAAACAGACTATTGAATCTCAATAAACAGATGTGTTCAAGAGTAATATATTGTCACTTGAAGGGGGAAAAAAATGACAGCAATTCTAAATACAGCTGGATAGACACTAACGTAACAATGCAAATGCAAATTAAGTAGGTTTCAGAAACTATACCAAGCACTACCTAAATAATACAGAATCTAACACATTAAAGCAAATAAGCTGAGAAAGGATCATCCTTGCCAACATTAACATAGAAATCTTTCAAAGCCCAAGTAAATGATACATTCATACAAGTTTTTGAGCATCTGTTTTAATTTCATAGGAAGAATGTATCATGTAAATTGCCTGACACTGTTTGTCAGGGAAGATTTGTGCAAACTATTAAAGATAGTTTTATTTCTATGTCTCCTTTAATAATACAAGATAGCGCATCTTGTTAAAAATACAATAGCTATTCTTATGCAACTTCATTAGAAAACTGTATTTGGCTGCACATGATACAATCTAGACAGCTAAAATATGACATTTTGACTAATAGCAAACATAAATTTTAATCAATAGATCACATTCCACTGCTGCCTTACTGTGACCTCATTTTAATGACCACTAGAGGATGCTATGAGAACAATTAGACCTAGAAAAAAATATATATATAAGAATGTTATATTGCCTATAAAATCATTTCATTTATAGAAAACTGTCAGCTTATGAACTGTTCCAAGGTTACTAATGTTGAAACTAGGAGTTGTCTCATAAGCTTTTCAGACATTTGGCAAAAAGATGAACCTCAGAAATTCATAAACACGCATGCTTTCAAAAATAACAAAAAGTAAGTTTATTTCCTTCTTCCATGTGCCAAAACAGTTTGTTATAGACAATGTTACACTATTTAAAGTACCCTTGTATTTAAAACTAGGAGACAAGGAACAGCTTTCCAACCAAGTGGACCATTTGATAAGTATTCCTTTGGGTATTATAACTCATAAGAAAATATCCTTAGAATTACAGTTTATAGATGATATATTATTCAGTTGCATACTTACTTCATCCATTTTCATGCAAGTGCCAAAGTCTGCCAGCTTCAGATGCCCATATTTATCTAAAAGCATGTTGTCAGGCTTCACATCTCTGTGTATCAAGCCCATGGAGTGAATTGCATCAAGAGCAAGAACAACTTCAGCTGTATAGAACTTGGCCCATTTCTCAGGCACATCGTAATTGCTCATAAGGTTTACGAGATCTCCTCCTGGCATGTATTCCATTACCATATACAAGTATTTGTCATCTTGAAAGGCACAAAAAAGCTGCAACATAGAAAAAAAAAAGGAAAAGGAGCAATTATTTTTCAGAGACAGCTGGGAAAAATAATAAAGTACTTGAATATTTCAAGTTGTATTAAGCCTGAGCATACATTTGCAGGGATGTAAAATAACTTTATTTTATATATTCAAATAATCTCTATTTCCTACTAATTATTGCAGTAACTTGAAATTTAATGAGCTTTGAAAACTCTCACTTTCAGTTTTAAGGAAACAAAAAAGATTTCCTTGTTACTTCAGTGGTATGACTATGTAAATCTCCATGTTTCTTGGCATTAAGAAGTATCACTACTAACCAAAATGCCAAATATTGAATCTGAGAAAGGGGGTACCTTGTAAGGATTTGAAAATAGCTCAATAGTGAAGAGTATTTTACACATTTTCTGAATTTCATATACTATAAAACATATATGTGTAACATTTCAATATATATTTATAAAAAAAAAAAAAAAAAAAACAACCTGTCAATACTGATTTTTGTCCTAAAACAACATGTATGCTGAAATGAGAAAAAAATCAGAACAGAAATAACAACACAATAATACAATGTAAAGAAATTATCCTTAACAATGAAATTAACTGTTTGGTATGCATTGCAGCTACTATGTTTCCAACTGGCATGATAGTTAAAGTAAGTTTAGTCTTTTTAAAACATATTTCAGACCCAGAGCACTGAAATTTTATAGAATTTCACTCAGCAATCACCGGGTCTGAAAATGACCCAAAACAGCAAAAAGAATCACTATGTATCTGAAAGTCACTTTCTCAGAGAATACTGCTCTTTTACATTAAAAATTAAAAGTATTCACATCTTTAAGTTACACAAAGTTCAAAGGCAATAAAAAAAAAGGATGAATGGAAAGGAAGAAATCAGAACTAGGGAGTCTGTGGAGGACAAGGAACCCAGAAAGATAGGAAATTTATCACAGATTGGACCTTCATAGTAAAATTTACTGTGTATTACTTTTCACACACAGATAGTATATACAATACATAATGTGATCATGTATTTAATCATTAAAGTCTAAATTAAAATCCAAAACAGGGCCTGTATTCCCATACCTAAAGGCATTAATTTAACACAACGATAAATAACACTATGCCTTTATACAGCACTTTCAGTATAGTTCTCAAGGGATTTCATAAAATCAACAGTATCTAGGGCTCTGCTTTCACTTTTTTTTTTTTTCCCCCCACATGAAGAAGACACAGAGAAGCAGTGTGATCTGTCCCAGTTTCTACCTCAGAGAGCGGGACCTACATTTTCTTAAAACCAGCTCCAACGCCCCGGGACCACAATAGCTAAATATATCGCTCCTATACACTCCATCACAGAAAGCACAATTGCAGCTATAATACAGTTGACATTTTACATTTACAAATATACATGCACATATAAATATCATGCAATACCCTTTTCTGTGATAATAGTCAGACATTTTCTTTCAACTGCATGATCTTTCAGTTCAACTGTAAAAAAATAAAAATACTTTCTAGACAACTTCTGTCACTAGAACAAAACCAAAGTAGTAAATAAGTCATCTATTCTGTTAGGTGTTTCGCCTGAATACAGGCAAGAATACAGAATATGCTCAGAAGAGCAAAACATCTAAATGAAAAAAAAAAAGTGAAACGTTGCTTGCAGGCATGATGTAAAATATTATGAAAAATATATGGAGAGCTTAAGGCCTGTTTTTACTTTCTAAAAATATAGAAGCACAGCAATGTAACTGAGAGGATTTAAATGTATTAATTATTTAACAAAATATATTAGTAATACCATTCCCTAAACGTATACTTTCACTACGCATTTTATTAATCCGTGTAGTCTACCAGTTATAACAAATTGCAGTATTTAGCACTAATTCTTCCCAAAAGGATAATCCATTTTACAAACATGATAACAAATACCATGAGACAGTTGCAAGCAACAGTGTTCAAGAACAGCTGAAGAAGTCAACTCTCCATCAGCAGGAGGATATTGCTTCTGAGCTGAGATGTGGTAACTGACCACCAGAGAGAGGACAGCTTCAAGCAAACCACTGTTACAGTCTCCCATCTTGCAGGACACCAGGAGTGTGCGCTCATCCACCTAGCATATCTCAACTTAAAGGCCAGTAACATCTTCAGGCACTCATAATACTAATTTCTTGTGATCAACTGACCATATCATCAAGAAAGACTGGAAGTAACGCTGGCATTTGTTTCTATATTCCTACACAGATTTTTTTCTAGCTGGAACCATAACTTCTCTTATCTCCGTTATTCCCAATAATTATTTGGATACTTAATTCTGTTCATTCTGGATACTTAAAATTCTGTTTAATTCCATTTTATGATGCATTTTAGTGACCAAAATACAAGTTAATCTACGTCCTAACATAACCAAATGCACAAAACTCACTGAAATTGCTGTAAACACACATCTTTAAAAAGTACGATCTGAATCTAAACCATTGAGTTTAGAAGTAAATTCAAATCCAGCTCAAGACTAGGAATGATTTATGGCTTTAATATTATTATTTTACTCTTACATTTCTTCCTTACCTGAACCACCCATGGACTGTTGGCGAAGGCCATGATATCTCTTTCTTCCCAGAAAAAGGCTGAATCTGATCTCTTGATCATTTCAAATTTGCTAAGTAGCTTCATTGCATAAACCTTCTGTGTCATTTTATGGCGAACCTGTTGGTTGAAAAGAAGCAAACCAACTTTTTCAATATGTCTCGTAAAAATAAAATGATAACAATAAAAAAATTGAGTACCAACATAGCAAATTTCTCCTAACTGCAAACTGTTTGTTGGGATGAGATTCCTCCAGGTCTTCATATATCCAACTTGCTACACAGTAAGAACTTGAGAACTTTCAAACCTGGAAAGAAAAACCTGACAGCTGCTCCAAAAAACATAGTAGGGAAGAAACACGGATGCCAAGCAGATGCCAGAGCCTGGCCAACTCCCGCGGCTGCTGCTGCAACCCCAGAGGAAAAGTTGTGGGGCCACAGGAAGGACGTGCCTCAGGGCTGCAGGCTCTGTTTGGGATAGCTGCTTTACTGAAGATGGACTGATGCACAAACACATGTTCTTTGCTACTAAGGCTGTGACCGTAAAAATGAGAGCTGTCTTCAGTAGCCTGCTTAATCCAATTGCAACTGCTAAAAGATTTTCTTAGAATCCGAAACGTACCACCTTCCTATAAAGAGCAAGACTGCTCCTAGCATTTTCGGAGTGAATACGCCTACTTCAAATCACCAAAGTACTAGAAAAAAACAATAAAATAATTATTTTTACCGAAGAAAAAGAAAATGCTTTTCTATGCTCCCTTTAAAAGTTTCGTCACGTAAGAAGAAAAAAATGCAACTCTGTTTACAATTTCTTATTCTGAACACTATCTCTGTTTCATCAATCTGTTAGAAATTCTGCAAGCAGTCCACTTCAGATTCGTTCGTCTTTTATGTTTTCATGAAAACACTGCTATTTCTTTTTTTGTTCTTAAATTCATTTTAAATGGTGTGAACTTAGTAATATGGATCTTGTTAGAAAACTGAAATTAAAACTTTTATCACAAAATCTGAACATATTTTGGAAAACTTCATCTGAATACGGACATGAAACAGAATCCTTACGACAGACTGTAAAGTCATTATCCTGTTAGTGAAATATTCCATTTATATGACTAATGAAACAACTACTAAAGGACCAATGTTGTAACATTGACAAGTGTTCCTTGCAGAAATCAAGGTGAGGAGTATTCATCTATGAGATGTCTGAGTCAGCAGAAATAATAAACTAACTATATCTTAAGTTTTGGCATATTTTATGCATAGAAAAAAAATAAAATTAAGTTGGCCTAATTTGTGACATCAAAACCAAATGGTAAAGACTTTGCGGTTCATTTAAAAACCTAACATTTAGTAAAATAAATCACATCCCCCAACCTGTTAGGTTGATGCAATGTCCAAGTTTAATCATGATTCTTGAAATACTGTTTAATAAGCTCTTTTCCTGTACAAATCGAAGCATTTCAGGTTCATTACAACTGCAATGCAAAGCTTCAGAGAAGCACTTATGCGTCTACAAACATGGGAGCATCAGCCTCCTGTTCCTGAGGAGCCGTAAGCTTGAGCTTGTTGCTCAAGCCAACGGGAATGATTTGTAGAAACAGGAGAAACATTAGGTTAAAAATAAATAAATAAATAAAATCTTAGAAGAAATGAAAACATATATAGCAACAGGATTATCTATCAATTTACAGTTTTTGAAATTGTGTCTTTTTGCTTTCAAGAAACAGGTACAAAAATGTTAGTTAGCACCTTGCACAGTTTAACACTGACCAACAACTTTCTGCATAACTAAGTCAAAAAACCTCCAGCCAAACCCTAAGACAGAACCATGTCACCTGTGTGCATTACGAACATTAACAATTAATCAGCTAGTGAACATGTCTTCTAAGAAAATTTTGCAAACTACCTTCCTCCCATTTTCTAATCCCTGATGGAATTATTAACAAAGAATTGGTGGTACACCACAAACCATGCTCTGTAACGTAGAGCTTTTGTAATCCTGTTCAAAAACAGAAGAAACTCAGCAACAAGAAACCTCAAAGAAAATCTTGTTTAATTGCAGAAGCATTTTCTGTGAACCTGCATATACATCTCTGTAAGGCATTTTAGTAGTTTATGGTTCCTAAATTCATCGTGTACTCGTGCTTGGGTGTAGTTAGTATAGCTGCCTTCATTTACAAAAACAATTATCTCCAATTACTTAGAGAAAAAGACTCTAATAGTCAGTACACCCCAAAGAAGGCTCATGCATAAGAGGAGCAAAAAAAACTCGTGCACCTCTCTAAATAGTGCCATTAGATTATTAGTTGGCTAAATTATTTCTTGAGAAATTTCAAGATAGGTTTCTTCTGGCACATCCAAAGGCTGACTGTATCTTGGCTTGCTTCGCAGGTGAACAGACCTATCAATTATATTACTTCTTTTATCACGACGATGGCTGCTGAAGACAGCCTGTTTAGATGATGGCCACTGGGCTCTTCACCCAAGAGCTATATTTGTACATACATATATTGGCTCATATAGCAGATTGTTCATGTATTAAACTGTCATGACGTTTCATTTTCTTCCAACTGGTTAAATGAACTGCCAAATTTAAACTGCAGCTCACCAGAGTAACACTCAAAATAGGTAGGAAAATCCCTTCGTGCCATCAGCATAAAGTAACATGGCCTCATTTAACTCCTAAAACACATTAAGGAATGAGAATTTCCCTCTACTCTGCCTCGTCATTGACAGACCAAAAAAATCACATCAATCTAAGACTTTCAGGAAATCAGTATGCAGAAAATGCATCCATAATTTCTAGAGCATTCACATCAGATGATAATCTGCAGGCAAAGAAAACAGCAGATTAAATACGTAGTATGGATTAATAAAGGTAGCAACTCTTCTACCATGAAAGAAAATGAAGATTCTAGAGTGGAGTTGTGAAATTAACCCTCAGGTTTTGAAATAATCACAAATATTCTAAATCATGTAACAGAGCCATAGGAAATTACTGCAGATAGGGTCCTGAAGTTCACATCCTGATAAACTTTCGGGTAAGAGACCACGACTACTTTATATGCACTTTGACATCAGCAGTGGCTGGGGAACGAAGCCTCATACAGCAAGCATCTCCTGGAAAATTCGAAACCAGCACCTGGTTACATATGCTATGACAACCCCTGGTTTGCAACACTAAATCATACCATATAGACTGTCACCCAGAGCATCCTTTACTACCCCAACACCAGAAGGATTCAGCTGTTAGTTTTCTGTTCCAGCATACGACCACGGCAGCCTGCTGCGTCACTGCAGTGTTACAGTACTGTGTAATTAGACCTGGGCAAAGGAACTGAGAAGTTCTGATTTCAGATCAAGAGGATTTTTCCTAAAGTAAAAACAAAAGAGGTACTCAGGATGTGCTTTCATAAATTGCTGTTTCTGCATGAGCCACAAGCAACAAATTAAGCACCATAATTCGATTTTTATGTCTGGCCTAGACACCAGTCACTTTTATTCGCGCCACTGCATACGAGAAGAAGAGATCTGGCTGCAGACAGGGATTTCTTAGCTTTCTTCACCATTACATACCCAGCAAAGGAGAAGGACAGAGTACAAGAGTCAAGTTTAATACTTCTCAAGTCCTCGGAAATTGCTTTTCCACCAAAATCAGATGCTCAGACCAGAGTCATCTGATCTCTCTTTACCGGACTGAATTTGTGTGTGATGGGGGGAAATTGAGGCGGTTTTTTTTGTTGTTGTTGTTTGTTTTTTAAATCTAGCTGTAAGATACAGCAGCAAAGAATATGTTATTCTTTCTTTATAATCTGGGAAGTTGATCTCTATGCTCCACTTGTTTCACCAGAAAATGCCATTCTGAAGCAGAAAGCTTGGGGGAAGAAAAAAATTACATGAAGGCAGTCACAGCTGTTTATTCTATGCTATATGTTAACGTGCTCATTTTTTGTCTTGTTATATTTAAATAGGACAAATATTTTAAAAATATTTGTTCTACATATCTTTATGCACAATGGCAGGCACTGATAACATGACAATCATGAATTTAACTCATACTCGAGCACATTTTATTTATGGTTCTTTCTGTAGCCCCCAGTGAAACAAATTTCTATTTTGATCACAGAATGTGTTGCAAAATATTTTGATTACTGCAAATCCATCATCTGCAACTGTGGTGTTAACATTATGAATGGAGTAGAAATAGATATAGCTTAGCTCAATAGTTTAAACTTGTATCATACCTTATGAGGCAAAAAATCTAGGTATGTATGCCCTCATCACCAGCTAATATTAGTTCAGATCTACAGTTGTATTTATTAACCCATTACTTTTTAGCTGTAAGACAATACAGCATCATGGTTTCTACTTGTATGTTTACATTCCAGAAAAAGAATGTTCTTTTAAGTTGGCATGAAGTACAAAAGAGCTCTATATGAACACAAAGAGATTTCCTTCCAGCACCAACCATTCTTTAGCTTTTTTATTTTAGGGCTTCAAGTGCCTGCTTAAAAAATAATAACAACTGTTTTGGTCATATATGACCAAGTTACTGTGTGTTTCAACATTACATTATAAAGATTAAGCAAATGAGAACTAAAGTTTGTCTTCAGACTACTCAAAACTACCTAGCTGAAGCATGTGCACTGTGAACAATTTCTACTTTAGAATTTTACAAAGGTATTCATGATACAGTACATTAAGAGGAAAAAAAGCACATTAAGAGGAAAAAAAATGTTTTCCTTCTAAGCCAGAACAAATTAAGAACTTGAAAATTAAATGTCAAAAAGCAAATGAAAAAAACAACTATTTAATGGTTTAGAAAAACAAAACAAAAAAAACATGAAGTGCTTAGAAATGTATATGAGAAAACAATGTATTTTCATTTTTGAAGCCCATTAAAAATTTGATTTTCTTGCATGCTTCCAGCAAATACATCAGTGTGACATCCAAAAAACGCAAACAATTTCTGTTATTGGTATCTTCTCCTTTTCATCTCCTCCCAACAATAAATGGAAGAGGAACTGCAGCTATTACAACTTGATTGTTCTTCAATAGCCATTCAAGCACATGGAAAAAGAGCATCTCAAAAGCATCCCTAGTAGATGCTCCAACTGCAAATGAAAAAATAATGAAAAAATGCCCAATAAAAGACTTTAAAATGAAACAATTGACTAGTGAAAAGACGGGAGTAAGAATAGACCATTTTCTTACAAAGCTCTCTGCAGCAGTAGCTTCTCAAATACGTGGGGTTATGCTGACAGTTTTGGTTTTGATCTCTTGCCAGCAAAGATATAAAAGCAATACACCCATTAATTCTTTAAAGTCTTGATTGAAAATGCCATCTTTGGAAAAATCCCTCTCTGTATTTCATAAATTCTTCTTGATAGAAATGAAGCACAACTGACCCAGAAAGAAACAGGGAAGAGGGAGCTACATTCCCATGTTGCCACACTTGGATGAAATTGCCTTAAAAAAATAATACAAAATAAATAAATAAAAATTGCAGATTCAATGCTGTTAACTGCCACATGAATGACATCTAAACTTGCAAATTACCCATAAGGCACATAAGTAGTTTTAAGCTAGCCATCGTTTTCTCCCACTCCATTTTTTGTTTCATGTTGAAAAGCACGTTATACAGTTAGCCAGGAAGAGTAAGCAAGCAAAAGCTTCACCTTATTTACAGTGTATTAAACCACAAAGTCGAATCCACTATTCATCTGTTCTTACACCAAACCAAGACCTCTTGTATCTATTTTGAGACAATAAATATTGACTTATTGGTAATGAAGGATCAAAATTACATATGTTTAAGACAACACAACTTTGATCAAGCCACTGCTGCAAAGTAAACAAGGAATAAAAATAAATAAACAGTTGTAAAAGCTTGTATTTATTCCCTGTTTCCAACCAATTTCACCAATACTGGTATGGAATATACAAATAATTTTATAAATGGGTAATAGGTTTATTACCATTATACATTGTGTGCCTCCTACAAGCACCGCAGATATAACAACTTGCAACATTTCTCAACAAAACTCCGAAATACTGTGTTTTCCAAAAATACCTTATATTACCAGGTGATATGACCTTCCCTTCTTTCTAGTACAAAATTAGCACAGAACAGTAAAATGCCACTTCCATGCCAAAATCCCTAAGCAAAATACAGTTTTTGTTACCTTGTGGTAACGAGTAAACCAGCTTCAATTGCTGCAAATTAGTTGTTCCTCTTTCCATTGACTTCACATCTCTCACATCCTCTAAGAATGCTTACACAGAAAATTAGCATGGATCAGGCGATACACGCCTACCTGTTAGCTCATGGAAACTTGTTTGTGTTATTCTCAGATTCCATTAGCTGCTTACACCTATAGCATGTTTCAAAACTGACATACCAATCCGTCTCATGTTCCAATGTTTCTGCTATTTATCTCACAGATTGTCCTGGGAATCCAGGACAAATCAAAATTAAATGCAAACTGTCTGTGCATGATATATTAAGTCAGGCAGTGAAAACTTTTTTGTTTTGTTATTTGAAATAGAATTTCTCTGCAATATAAATTTTAAAAGTAATCCATCTCTGACAATAGATATTATATAGGATAGGCTGTTGGGTAAAAATGTTAAGAGAAGAGTCTTAATGGGAAAAAAAATACACAAATCATATCAGTTCAATACAATGCAAGGATCAAAATTACAAGACAAAAACAACAAGTTTTTTTTTGGTTGCACTATTAGCTTCTTCTTTAATTGGAGGGTTTCAAACATTATTACATGGTGATAGTTGTGGCCAACAAAAATAAAACTGCCGTGAACTGCCTGTTTCATTTTGATGACAGTATGGCAAACTGTTTCCCAAGTCCTTCCCTTCCAATCCATCACATTCTAAACGTAGACCGTATCGGTTTACTATCCATAGAAATGACCTCAGGATACAATGAAAATGATTTCTACTTTAACATTTATTCTTTGTAAGAATGCGTTTTTAGATATAAAGCATGCAAGACTGGGCAGAGTTTTGACTACAGCCATAACTCTGTTTAATCAATAAATTATCAATCTTACCAGCTGCACTTCTCCAAAAGCCCCTCTTCCAATCACCTTAACAACATCATAGTCTTCAGCTTTCATTTGTAAAGCTCGTATTTTTTCCACAATCTTCTCATCTAAAACAAATTAAATAAAATGTGTGATAATGCATGTGTTAACCAAACACAGTAATTTTCTTTAACACTTGCCATTTAGAGTCAAAATAAGACATTTGTATGCAAACGTTTAGAGCCTTCTTGGTAATTCTTGAAATCTGCAGTCACCATAAAAAAGCTCCTTTTGGTACTGTTGGAAAAAAAACAAATGTGTATGTTTAGATGTAACAATTGAAATTTCCTTTGGATTTTGCCAATTCTCATTCTACACCTCTGATACTCATAAACAAGCTTCCAGGAAGGCTCTGATAAGGACAAGAACCAGAGATGCCCATCATGAACTTTCAGACGTTTACTCATGGCCATATGCTGTGTTGCCACAATGATGGACGCTATGGAGAACGCAGGAGCACCAAATCCCTCTTACACACAAAAGCGCTGCAGGTGCAGCCTGCTCGTACGCAGCTGAAGGGTTCATCAACAGTCAGACAGTGAGGAATACAACTCAATAAACTTCACGTACAGCTTCAGGCTAGATCACACTAGGATACGATTTCCTATCAATTTGTTCATGATATTGTAATTCATTATGTTTATGTATCTACTGGTCATCACAAAGACCCTTCCTTAGTGTTCACCACTTCTGCAGTGTACGCCAACACCTCTAAAAATTAGATCTACAATATCACGTTCTAGTACCCTCTGGTACAATATTCTGCAGGTAAGCTCATTTTTTTAATTATTATTATTTTGGTTTGCAGTTGTGGGAATCTGTAAGGAAAGCCAATGAAATTCTGACCTTGGACAAATTCTAAAGAACTGCAAGGTCCAAGCCACTGTAATTTTGCAAATGCAGCATGCTAGTGAATGCGCTCCTGGCTAAATGCATTTAAAAAAAAGAAATTCTATTCACAATGACAAAGCTAATGGAAGCAGTGAGTGGAATCCACAGTACTGGAGGTAATTTTTCTTAAATGTGCCAAATCTTGATGTTGCCCTCACACATACTTATAGGAAGAGCAGAAATGTGCAAAAAGGGCTGGCTCGAGCAAGACCTCTGCCAGGAAATAACATGAGCTTGTATGAAGAGCTGTGGATGCTTACATCCAGAGAGGAGTAAAGGTGTATATTGTGAGATCCCTGTTCACGGTCAAAGATTGTGGAATTCGATCCCAAGAAAGGAATTAAAGGGGACTTCAGACTTAATGGGGGGAAAAAAGGATCAGAGATGCAGTTAATTCAGTATGACATTAAAGACGGCATTGTCAGCGGGAAGTTAATGATAACAAATACCTGGTAAATAGTTTAACTATTCCTACATATTCCTGAAGGGCAACCTGGCAGGCTACAAGCAATCTATGACATTCCTGACCATCGAGAGCATTTCTTTTAACCCCAGTGACCAGCAAGCCCAGTCAGGGAGGCACTCTAATCTGTTATTCACAAACCAGAAAGAACTGACCAGGGATGAAAAAGTTAATGGCAGCCTTGGCTGAAGCGAGTGTGAGCTGGTGAAATTTAAGATCCGGAGAAAACTGAGGAGGGCAAACAGCAGGCCCTGGACTTCAGGAGAACAGACTACAGCTTGTTCAGGGGATTTACAGGCAGGATCCTGTGGGAAGCTACAGTGGAGGGCAGAAGAGTGGGTTGATCTTTGAAGATGACGTGTTCATAGCACAAGAACAGTCTGTTCTAGTTAGCTAGAAATCAAGCAGGCATGGCAGAAAGCCACGCTAGCTGAATGGGTAACCTCTGCCTCAACTCAAGCACAAAAAGCAAAGGTTTGGAACACGGAAGCTGAGCTGGGCTACCCCATACCCAGCAGCAATACCCCAGGCACACGAGGATGGAATTGGGAAAGCCAAGCTCAGCTGGAGCTGAAACTAACCAGGGTTATGAAGGGCAACGAGCCTTTATAAAGCAGTAAAACTATCAATAAATGAAAGAATGATGCAAATGTGGGCCCCATGCTCTCAGTGGCGTAGGGCTTCAGTGGCAAAGGACATGGAGAAAATCAAGGTACTCTGTGCCTTTTTTGGCTCAGGCTTTACTGGCAAGCTCTGTTCACAGGCCTCCCAGCTCCCTGAAGCTAATAGCAGAATGTCGGGCAGCCACAGTAGAGGAAATCAGTATTAGGGACTTAATTACTACCTTCCCTGATAAGATGGAAGACGAAGGAAGAACAGTGTATGTGTCCTTTCCTTGACTGTAGCATGGCTTTCAATACAGCATCTCAGTGCATCTTTGCAGTCAAACAGGGAGGACACAAACTGCACGGAGAAATTACACAGCGAGTGGAAAACTTGCTGAAGCAGTGGTCAGAGATTCACCTGTCCAAGTGGTTGCCAATTCCAAACAAGATGAGTTAGGATTGATACTGCCCCATATTGTTTAGTGTTTTTATGAATGGCCCAGAAGATAATAACAGTCTCCTCGTCGCAGGTTCACTGATAACATGGCAGGGAACACACTGGAGGGCAGGGCTGCTCTTAAGAGAACCACAGAATCATAGAACCACCAAGGTTGGAAAAGACCTTCAAGATTATCTGGTCCAACCATCACCCTACCACCAATGTCACCCACTAAACCATGTCCCTAAACACCACGTCCAGCCTTTCCTTGAACATCCCCAGGGACAGTGACTTCATCACCTCCCTGGGCAACCCATTCCAACGCCTGACTGCTCTTTCTGAGAAGAAATGTCTCCTCATTTCCAACCTGAACCTGCCCTGGCGTGACTTGAGGCCATTCCCTCTAGTCCTATCACTAGTTACCTGGGAGAAGAGGCCGACCCCCAGCTCCCCACACCTTCCTTTCAGGTAGCTGTAGACAGCAATAAGGTCTCCCCCGAGCCTCCTCTTTCCCAGACTAAAGAACCCCAGCTCCCTCAGCTGCTCCTCACAGGACTTTTGCTCCAGGCCCTTCACCAGCTTCGTTGCCCTTCTCTGGACACGCTCCAGGGCCTCAATGTTCTTCTGTAGTGAGGGGCCCAAAGCGGAACACAGTAGTCGAGGTGTAGCCCCACCAGCCAGAACGTAGCTTGAGAAAGGGGACCCAAGAGCCCTAGTGGACAACAGGATGAATGAACACAAACAAGCATTAAGCCTCTGCACTGACTGGACACCACCAGGCTGTTCTGGTAAATGCATAGCCAGTAGGCTGAGGGAAGTGATTCTTCCCCTAGTTGTTACTTCTGAGACCACATCTGGAAGGATGTATCCAGATTTGGTCTTCTCAGTGCAATAAAAAAAAAAAAAAAAATTAAACACTCCCTAGCCTAGTGGAAGACCACCAAGATGCTTGAAGGGTTGGACCACACAAGGTACACTGAGAAGAAGAAAGAGCTGGAGATGTTCAGCTTGGGAAATCCAAATGGCTAGCCTAAACAGAAGCTGAAGGTTGTAGAGCCCAGCTCTTCTCAAGAGGTGCAGACTGAAAGGACAAGAGGCAACAGATGAGTTGGCACATCAGAAATCCCACAGCACAGGAAAAAATCCCCACAAAGAAAGTGGTTAGCACAGCACAGATTGTCCGGGGGAACTGCAGATTCTCCATTTTTGGAAACTTTAAAAATTTAGCTGCTCAAGGCCCTGAATAACCTGATCTAATGTCAAAACTGTTTTGCCTTTGAGCAGAGAGTTGGCCCAGCTGATCTCCAGAGGTTCTTTCCAAACTGCACCATTCTACAATCCTGTGATTCTGCTGGCTTTCACTGCTGCTAGCACTGTGGCACACAAAATTTGGTGTATCAATAAGACTTGTGAAAGAATGCAGAGTGTGAACAGGAAAAGAAGCTGAGAGAATGCAGAGACCATTTTCTCGAGCAAATCATGAAAGCTTAGGCAGCAAGCACACAACAGCAACAGTGGTTCTCCCATGCAAAATTTATTATTTTGTTCATACTGTGAACTAATTTTGCAGTCTGAGAAGGAAATGCAGTTATTCAAATGCAAATCAGAAGCTTTGGCACAAGACAGGGAGGACCAATGCAAATTTACAGGAAGCAGCAGTAGAAAAGGAGTATCAGCAGATTTCATGTCAGAGAGAATGTGCTGTTCTCTGACTTGTTTGAGCCCAGAATGTTACATCTCACAAGGGAGAGGAATCACATGAATTTTATTTTCAAATGTTTCTGAGATGTTTCAAATGTTTTGAGGTATGTGAGATGAGATGGCACGGATTTAAACATGTAACAGTAGGTTGTAGATCTACATAGCTCCATTACTGGTCAGAAAATCACAGGAATACTTCAAAATATGTGTTCAAAATATAATAGAAACATTATGAACAATTTTAATACAGTTCCAGTGAAACTCTTTACACAATTAGCATTGCAGTTAATACATTATATATATATAATGGTATATGTATTTTTATATCTATAAATATATATATCGTGCATATTTTGTGTGTAATGAAATGAGGTACCTGCTGAGGAATTACCAGTTTTATCATCCCTGTGAAGTGTTAAAGATGGAATAATACTACTAATTCTACCAAGATTTAATGATCTTTGAAAAAAAATCTACGGAGACAGATGTTGTGGGTATTATATAGATGAGATGGAGTTTCTGTTTTCTCATAAAGTTTAACAGATAGGGAATAGATAATCAAAGCATGGAACTAACTTGAAGCAAAACACAGGCTGCAAGAAGGCAAGCTCAGAGAAACCCTGAAGCAATGTCATATCTGCAGCATGCTGAATCATATGATTTGGTTCATGTATCACATAACACGACCTAACTCAAGGTGCAGGAGACCTTTCCAACACTATCCTTTTACTACAGAAAAACATTTCAGAAGGTTTCATGCAGCTCAGTTTGTATGCATAGATACCAGAGATTATATCTTACACACGAATTTGCAAAAACAGGAAGTCCAGCAGAAGAAAAATATCAACTTAAAATGTAGACACTAAATGGACTGCCCAGTCCCAGAATATGACGGCATTCTGACATTTGAGTTAAAATTCCTAAAATGTGAAAATATCATCACCTATGATTCAGGTTTCTTCATTGATATAGGAAGGACAAGGAATGCTAGACAGCAAGAGTGTTCAATGACACCTTCTGATTTACTACTTGAAAATGGCACTATAACCTTTAAACAAACGAAGCTTCACTTTCTGAAAGGGCAGAGTGTTTGGATCAGTCACTGACAGCTGGCAGCAAGAATGTAGCTGAAGGTTACAAGTGCTGGTGAAAATGGAACAAATACCTAACTAGAAGTATAAAACTGCGGGGGGCGAGGCTGGCAAGGCAAACTTTCCTTCCTTTAAAAAAAAAAAAAAAAAGTTTCATATCCAGGTTATTTTCTTTGAAGTCAAAAAGAACATTTATCAGGCAGTTCTGGGGTGTGCATATACGAGGAACAGCGGAAGAAGAATGCAATGGAGTGAAATTTGACTATGTCTGATCTGTAAGAATAAATCACTGAGTGCTGCTATGAAGTATAGTAAGTCGAAAGTGGCTGCTGTGGGCAAAAGTCTAGCCAGAAGTGAAGCTGAAGTACAGCCAGGAAGTGCTGCAATCTCACACCCTCCCAAAACCAAACAAAAAGCACAACAGAAATACTGAGGCAGGTATGCATTAAGTAAAGGTGTTTGGGGAACACAAGCTGCTGGGCAACTTGTGGAAGGAGCAAAAACTAGGACTCAACTTCAGACAGGCTAACATCTCCTCCACAGAAAAGTAAGACACATTTTGTTTTCCACAGATAAAATGAATAGAATATACAGAAAGAGAAAGTAGCTTTCCTCTGACTCACAGAGGAGACATCCCTGACCTAATGAAAGTAAGCCTGCACATACCCAAATGGAAAAATTTTAATTTTCCATTTAATAACAATGACATATATTTCACAGCCCAGAGGAGGGCCACAAAAATGATCAAAGTGCTGGAACATTTCTCCCATGAAAACAGGCTGAGAGATTTGGGATTATTTAGCCTGGAGAAGAGAAGGCTCCAGGGAGACCTTAGTGCAGCCACTTAATTCATAAAAGGGGCTTATAAGAAAGACAAAGAAAGACTTCTTACCAGGGCCCTTAGTGACAGGACAAGAGATAAGAGTTTTAAACTAAAAGAGGGTAGATTTAGGTTGAATATAAGGAACAAATTTGTTATGATGAGGGTGGTGAGATACTGGAATGTATAGCCCAGAGAGTTGTGAAAGCCCCGTCATAGCAAGTGTTCAAAATCAGGTTGGACCCCATTTTAGTAGTGACAACCTGAAAGTAATGACAGATATCCCCCTGCCCAAGGAAGGACACTGGATTAGTTTATATTTAAAGGTCCCTTCCAACCTAAACCATTCTATGATGCTATTTGTTAATACATGCAAGACATCCTGTCTTAAATTTTGTGGGCCTAATTCATGCTCCTCTTAGAAAAAGTTGATTATTTGACATCTCCCCATCACTACGCTTAACAGAATGACAGCATTAAAAATGAAAATGAAGCCAAACCTGCTCTGGTGGCTGCAATGACCTGGCAAGTTGTAGCCTTAAAGAAGCCAAGAGAAAATAAAAGAGGAAATTAACTCATTAACTCAACATAAAATCTAAATTTCTAAGATTTCTCTTGGCATGCAACACTTCACCTGTGTCACTGACAAGAAGTACGTAACACAAAATTAGAATCATGACAGGCATTAATGCCGTAAGAGATAATGAATTTCTGTTGATAACTGTATAGCACCTTCAAGTGACATAACAAAATGTAAGCGAAGGAATTAGAAATGTTAATTTTGCAAGAAGTTCATCTTAATAAATACAACTCAAAGTAACCATAATTGCTTAGTTAACAATTGCTTGGAGATGAATATGGTAACAGCAACCTGCCAGGAAGTCTCTTCAAGCCTTTAGCTCACGCACAAGTGACATGCCTGCAGCAGAAGTTCCTTCTACAGTAAAGAAGTTTGTTGCCATTACACCTTGGAAGTTCACCATCCTCCAAAACATCAGCAAATCATTGTAACAATAGACGTTTCCAGTCTTTGAGTGGTGCTGGATAACGCATAGGAAGTTGTTGATCAGTTTACGGAGTTAAGGCTTCTGGATTGTACCAGGCCTGTTGATGGAACCATTCCCTATGCAGGCTGGTCTTCCTTGAAAACCATTCTTCATTCCCTTCTATTCTTGACAATAGATTATCAACAATTAAATATATTTTGTGCATAAAATTGTCGCTTAATTATTTAATTTTCCTTCTCCCAGAAGTTAAGGCAGCTAACAGGCTATGGTAGTACCATAGTGGAAGACAACTTGAAAAAGGCATAATACACAAGACATGATTCAACACTTAAGCAAATCTCAGATGGCAGAAAAAGAGACTTGGAAGAATTTACTCAATCTGTTGTCATAGCCTAGATGACAGGCAAGGAAAAGAAAAGGAAAGATTTATTACATCAAGACCATCCTGGAAAACTCAAGCTTCTTCTCTAAAATTAGCAAGCTAATTTTTGTTCTCAGAGGACTATGAAATTCCTCTCATTGTTTTTGGAATTAGATATTACGTTATGCTTTCCTGTCCCATGAATACTCAGAAAAAAAAAAAAAAAGCAGTTTAAACAGAATCCTAACAGTAGACTAAAGCAATTTAGAAAACTGAAAAGGAGTGCCCCATGTGATAAATACAAGCTCTACTTTGGTTCCATGTTTTGGAAAAAATGGCAAGAAAACAGAATAATAAGGCATGGTGGCTTTTACCCATCTGCGCAGCTGAACTCCACCACAACTGCTCTCTCACTCCCCCTCCTCAAAGGGAAAGGGGGAGAAAATAGGATGGAAAGGGCTCAAGGATTGAGATAAGGACAGGGAGATCACTCAACAATTAGTCATGGACGAAATAGACTCGGCACTGGGAGATTAATATAATTTATTGCCTACCACTTTCAGACTAGAACAGTGAGAAACCAAAAAGCACACTAAAACCACCTTCCCCCATCCACTCTCTTCCACCTCCTCCCCCCAAGCAGCACAGGGGAACAGGGAATGTGGGCTGCCGTCAGTCCCTGACACTTCGTCTCCGCCGCTCCTTCACGGTCACTCTCTGCCCCTGCTCCACGTGGGGTCCCTCCCACGGGATGCCGTCCTTCCCAAACTGATCCTGCGGGGGCTGCCCACAGGCAGCAGCTCTTCAAGAACTGCTCCCACACGGCTCCGTACCACGGGGTCCATCCCCCAGGAGCAAACTGCTCCAGCACGGGTCCCCCACGGGCAGCAGCTCCCCCCAGACCCCCTGCTCCTGCGTGGGCTCCTCTCCACGGGCTGCAGCTCCGGCCCGGGGCCTGCTCCTGCGGGGGCTCTCCATGGGCCGCAGCCTCCTCCAGGCCACATCCACCTGCTCCACCGGGGGCTCCTCCACGGGCTGCAGCGTGGAGATCTGCTCCGTGTGGGACCCGTGGGCTGCAGGGGGACAGCCTGCTCCACCAGGGGCCTCTCCACAGGCCGCAGGGGAACCGCTGCTGCGTGCCTGGAGCACCTCCTGCCCTCCTCCTGCACTGACCTTGGGGGCTGCACGGCTGCTTCTCTTACATGTTCTCACTCCCCTCTTTCCATGCTGCTATTGTGCAGCAGGTTGTATTTTGTGTGTGTTTTTTTTTTTTCTTTACCCCTTTCTTCAGTCTTTCAGTCTGCTCTCCCAGAGGCCCACCCAGCATCGCCCACTGGCTCGGCTGTGGCCAGCAGTAAGGTCCCTTTTGGAGCTGGCTCTGATCTGACATGGGGCAACTGCTGGGCTCTGCTCACAGAGACCGCCCCTGCAGCCACCCTGCTTCAAAATCTTTGCTACATGAACCCAATTCATAAGGGAAAGCAGGTGGTAAAAAAGTTTCTTGCATATTAGACACATGAAGAGACTTCTTCTGCAGCGTTAACAGAAGCAGAACATACCAAACTCTTACAGTACATGCAATTAATAAATTTTAACTCTGTGAAATGAGCTAACACTTGAATTTCAGCTTGAAACTATGCGTTGAGCTGAGTATCAATTAATGTCTCATCTGAGATGTAAACTTTTTATATTAAAATAAGCCATCTACAAAACATTAAACCTACTACTAATGACTTGCAGTAAATTTGAATTAGGGTCTATTCAAATCCCTGGGACTATGGTAAAAAAATACCCTTCTGAAAGTATTATAGTGAAAGAATTGATTAAATTGACTAAAATTGTCATGATTATTGCACGATTTTGCACAATTTTTAAAGATTCATGTAACGTAGATAAGAACACTTGCTTTACTTTGCATTATAGAGTGCTTAACTCACAAAATGGCCATGACACCTCTGTGCAGCTGCCTCAGGCCGCTTTTCTGCCTGGAAGAGGGATGCAGGCTCCAGATTCCCCAAACAGACCACTCACCAGAGGTCTGTCAGAACCTTTTGACAATAAAGCTCATCCAGGCATTTGCTACAGCTCTTCAGATGCTGACAAAAATGAGAAGAGACAAGAACTCGTTGTTCCCTAACCTAAGACAAGAACTTAGTCTTCCATAAATTAATACTTCTCCCAACTCCTCTTCCAACACCACAACAGCAAAAGGCTTCAGCAAGCATGGGTATACTCTTCCCTTCAACTGATACTTACAATGGTTTCCAAAAAGACATAGATATTGGTTCAACTTTAAACTGCATAAAATGGCAAGGACAGTAAGAATCTGATTTTTTTATTTTTTTTTTTTTCCTGTACCTGATCAGATCCTTTTATGCTGGTACAAATAGTGGAGAAGTGATATGAAAATCTGCAACTGGTTGTTTTTTTATTTTGCCCGACTTGTTCTTACAAAAATAAACCAACAAAACTACCAACCCACCATCTGCATTAATTCTGATCAGTTCCCCAGCCTGGTTCAAACAAACCACACACACCTGAATTGGACAAGACTGAAACAAATCGCAGCTTTCTGATTCTTTCAGTTGCAATGCCAACGCATTACCAGCTTCAAAGGTCTAGAAAATTCTCACTTCAAAACACTTTTTTTTCAAAAGCTGTAAATCGCAGAAGATATGCAGCACTACTTTTCATTCTCTCCCAGGCAGTACTGAAACACAAGTTACATTGGTAAATTCTTCAAAGAGATGAATGACTTCATAATATGTGAACCAAAATAGTCACCTCTTACAGGTTTTTGGTTTGTTCTCTCCCTCACTCCCCAAAGTACAACAGATAAGGATAAAGTGAAAACTCTTAATTAACTACTGTGAATTTAAAGACGTGTCTATCTGTAAGTGACAGATTTTTAAAAACATATCTGAGGTCTCTTTATCTGTTATTCATCTATTTCAACCAAAAACTGACAGCTGACTTAAAAAACAAGGGCAGTAATAAAACTGTGAACCAAATAAGGTGATTGTGTTTCTGCCACTGCTGGTAGCACGGCTGCCACATCAGATGCTTAGTAATATTTAACACAGTAACGGGAGAGAAGCCGGGGTAGAAGAAGAAGCAGCAGTCTTCAGAAAAGGGAACAGACAGCAAGAATATCCAGGGGCTGAAGAAAAAAAAAAAAAAAAAAAGCACATACATTTTCCAAGGTTTAGTTGTTTTCCCATAGCTTCTATTTTGAATGCCTCATGAATACTGGTCCTTGTAGAAAATGTTTCTAGTTTTGTCTTACTGCAAAAATAGTATTCCAATGTACATGCGGATCTGAACAGCTCATAAAAGTTACTGTCATTTAAATCACTTTCATATTTTCTGCAAATAGGTCTTTTCCTCTCACATCACACTTATAATACACAGTTGCAGGTAACAAAATTACTTAAAACCCTGTTCCTGACCTTTTCTTTTAAAAATATCTACTTGCATTCATTTTAACTTAGGACTAAGAAAAATCCCAAGGTATGCCTCCACTTCTAACCTGCTGTTTCTTATTTATTCTGTATTCAAGCTATGGAGCTCTGCAAAACTTCACAGAGAAGCACTGAACTCCAAACATAAGAACTCACTACAAAGGACTACACCAGCAACCACTTATTTGAGAGGCATGAATGGAAATTCAAAGAAGTCCTAGAGCAATGGAGAGCAGACTCATAATTCTTACTGGAAATGAATCAAAAGAGGAGTGGCTGATAGACTGCATTCACAGTAACCTTGACACGTGCAAATTTTTTTTAGTTTAAACAACAAAGAGTTATCCCAAAAAGTCTTACTCACTGCAACTTATATTTTAAAGCAAATAATCCACTATTTGTACAATATTTTGTTTATGTATATATGTACATAGATGAAAAACATTTTAAGAAGATAAAGTACAGTTACTCTTAAGTTAAAGTCAAAATAAAGTTAACTCTTACTGTAACAGTCTTAGATTTTCACATGCTCAATAAACACTAAAATCCTGTCAACAATTAATTTGTGCAAAATCGAACATTTACACAAAGGTCCAAAAATGCACCCATAGATTTTAAGGTACAAAAATTAAGTTTTAAAATCAACAGAAGATGTCTTTGCCAGGTTAAATAAGACTTTCTATACAGTGTTTACATTTTGCATAATTCTTACTTCATAATAACTGGGATATGTTTTGCAAATTACTTCACAGCACATACTCAAAATAAATATTTAACATAGAAGGATTTTTCTAACTGTAGTTTTAAAAATTACACTCTACAGTCAGTATTTTCCAATACATTTTCATCAAAATAACAATTCCCTAAAATGAAACATCTCCATAACAAGTGGTCCTTCAAAGCCTTCTTTAACATCTTTCTTAATAAAGTCAGAGGTACAATAATTAGTAAAAAAAAAAAAAATCAGCAATGCATTTCTGACCACTCAGCTCCTACAACTACAATCACAACAATGTCATTGTTAAAAGGCCACTTGCAACTTACATCTATTTAGGAAATTATCAATGTTCTTGTTCTTCCTCAGTGCTGGGTAATCCAGATCAAGGACCAAAGAATTCAAGCCATCCTGAAAAGAAATAAAAATACGTTAACCGAGTACTAAAGGAATAATTACTAAAGGAATAATTACCACTTTTCTTAAGAGATACTATGCTGAGACTGGTTGTATGTTATTTAAACGTATTATATTCCTAGTAGGAAAATAAAACAAGCTCTCAAGTATGCTTATACACCACTCACCCCAAAGCAGTACAAAACACAGTGACAGGTTCCAGGCTGGTCTAGAAACAGTGCAGATACACTACCACTAGTTAGTGGCACTGGGACTTAAACTGAAGTAGTAGTTTTAATCTTAACCAGTAAGCAATCTTAATGCTTAAAGACGGATTTAATTACCCACGTTATTATTTTGATCACATTCTCTCTACCTTCTCATTCTGGCTGTTCAAAATCTGACAGCATATTTTTGCTCTTCGAAGGAAGACATGACGGTTCACCACATAATTCAAGCTCACAAGACGATACCGCTTAATTTTAAGGTGAGTCAAAAAAAGAAAGCAGAAGCCTGTGAACCATCCTGCTAATCAATGCTTTCATCAACTATCAACGCTGCCATCTCCACAACCGAGACCTCTCAGAACAGCAAAGAACAACATCACCAAAATCTGACCTAAAAATAGTCTCTTAAACGCCTGCTCCAAGGCTTAAACTCAATTCCACCTTTCAGCAGCCTAGAAGAACTTTACGGGTTATTCTCCAAAACACACAGCCTTTTCCAGTAACACAAGGACAAATAAAACTAAAAATTAGTTTCAGACATTGGGAGCCAGAGACTGCACTCATACTCAGCATCTCCAGTGTTTTGCCTTAACTGACGGTTTCGTTCACTGCTCTAAGAATAAAACCCAGAGATGGCTTCTTAAGGTTTTTGAACCTCAGCAGGGCACAGAGCTTATAGCCAGAGACCACATCATCTTTATTAATAAGCAACCAACAGAACTGCACAGCCTTCTTAACACCCGATACACATAAACGAGCCTATAGCTAACAATCCACACAATTATTTTTAAATATGCCTGGTAAGGGACTGTTTCTGTTGCAAATTCACTAAAATTATTATTGTTATTCTAATAATATACCTACCTGGATAGACTTAAAGGCAGGGCCCAAGATTATTAGATACCCACCAAATGCCAGCCTATGCTAAATATGTATATATACAAATAAGACTCATTGGTAGAGATGTCACTTTTCAGTTTCACCGCATAAAAACATTAATGATTAAGCACATTTTCAAAGCTGAGAGATTCAATTGCTTTGTTTTTATATTTTATCTTATTTGTTTTGCCTCCTAGCAAATGAAAGTGTCTTGGGAAACATCACTAGCAGCCACGAGACCGTTTATGGAAAACAGGAGTGGCTGAAGGAATCACAGATGTATTTGTGTGATTTCCTATACAGATGACTAAAGGTCAGAGACTACAAGCTTGCCTTTCCTCTTTAATTGGTGTGAAAACATAATTAGCATCCCATTAGGATCATCTGTGGGGTTCCTAACTGGACTACAATTATTGTATTTGACGTAATCATAAAACATCAGACTCACAGACGCATTACAACATTGCATGAAGCATAAAACTTCATCAAAGGCAAAAACTCTTGAAAGGTCATCCCAACAAGTAGGAAATCAAGCAAAGGAAGCAGGAGGCCTGCCTGGATGAAGAAAGAGCTGCACTCAGACATGAAAAGAAGCGAGGGCAGGTGACCCAGGAGGACGGACCTGATGTCCCATCGTGCAGGAAACCCAAGGCTGACCTGGAGGTGAGGGAAGGGGATGGAGAAAATGCTCCTGAAAACCATTTCTAAACACATGAACGGCAAAGTGATCGGTAATAGTCAGCATAGATTCATGAAGGAGCAATCACGCTTACCAAGCTGACAGCCTTCTGTAATGAAGCAACTAGTTTGCGGATAAGGGGAAAACCGTGGATGTTGTTTACCTCAATTCTATAAGATTTTTGGCGTTGTCTTCCACTGCATGCTCATAAACAAGCTGACAAAGCACGGGTTACACAAGTGGGAGGTGAGAGGATTGAAGACAGGCTGAAAGACTGGGCCTGGAAGACTTTGATCAGGGGCAGAAAGCCCAGTTGAAGGCCAGTCACTAGTGGTACACCCCAAGGCTCGATACTGGGGCTGGCAATGTTTAACAGCTTTATTAATGACTTGCTGCACCCTGCAAACAAACAAAAATAAACTAGGGCACGCGGCTGACACACCAGAGGGTTGGGCTGCTATCCAAATGGACCTCAACTGCACAGCAAGAACGTCAAGGGGAAATGCAGCAGGGGAGGAACAACCCCAGGCACAGGCTTCACTTTTTAGACCTTTTTTTATTTTTCTTTTAGACATAACTTTTTAGAACTTCTTTATTAAAGCAAACATAAAAGCGTTAGTAAGCCCAAAGGGAAGGCGATGAATAATGCACAGTATCAATCGTTAATTACTTTAAGAACAATACTTATAGCCATTACTTAAGTCTCGATCGTAACTGCTACTGCAAAACCCATTAAGGAGAAAGGAGCGATGCACTAGGACATCGTACTCGTCTTTCAGAGGGATAGAAGACAGTATATTCTTAAATTTGATTAAATTTTTATGAAAGATACAATAAATCTAAAACAAAGTAACAAAGCTGTTAAATGCTCATGAATTAGTCCCTGCATGAATTGTACAGGAGTTGTCCAATGACCTGGACATAACCACCTGAAAGGATTCTGAGCACAGACGACTTCCTGCAAAATAATGTAATAGACTATGTCATTCCAAACTCTTTATTTAGCAAGTACTGCCTTCCAAAAAAGGATAACTTATTCTACCAGACAGAGCATGTCAGCAGAAATACACATCTTTACCTTGCAACATGTAGAAAAGGACCATATTGGATGATATGATGGAGAAGAGATGGGCCATCTTTTAAAATTTCACCTAGCACAATGAAGTCCCAATCCCAATGAGCTGGTAGTCTAGCTCTAACAACACCTAACTCTAACAACAAATACTTACACTATTTCTTTCTTCATAGTCTAATTCCTTATTTACCACTTATTTGCCATTCTTCCTTCTTTGTTACTGAAACTATCACTAACAACTGCCCGTGCATTTTAAGGGAGAAGATGTAAAACACATCTTCAAGATGTGTCAACACAGATCAATGTGGCACATTTCTATTCTTCATATTTTGGGGGGAGAAAAGAGGGGAGCTCAATTGCTATTTTAATGCTTTTTAGGCAAAGATATTTTAGAGGTTGCCCAAGTAAAACATTGTTAGGGTGCTCTATTTATATCTTATTCACAAAGGTAAAATAATAAAGTTAGCAACTCCAAAAGACGTTTTAGTGAAGCTGGATTACAAGGTCCAAAAGAACCATAACTTCCAATTTAAACTGAGCTGTACTTAATTATTTTAGATATCACCTTTTTTCCTTTGTCATTCCAATTCCAAAAGGTTTTTTTTTTTGTTTTATTTTTTGGGGGTGGGAGGAAGGTGGTGCAGGGATATAAAAAAACCTGAACCATATTTGCAGATAATTTTTGATTAGCTCTGTCTCCTTTTCATGGACCGCTGGTAACAATTTTCACAAGTAGCTATTAGAAACAGAAATTTGAGAAGAGCGCAACTGCCTGGTAACTATTTGGAAGTCTCCTAGCTCTTGTGGATATAACGATGCAGCTGGCATCAGAGAGGTGATTAGTATCAGCATCATGACAAACAGAGTGTCAATTTGTTTTTATCCCTGTGAACAAACCTTATTAGCATCTTTCAAAGACAGGATTCTATGCTCTTAAACATAATTTTAAGTTAAGAGATTGCAAATTCTTATCAACATGTACTTTATAAAGACTTGTGTCTTGCACGTTAGCATTTTGTTAAAAAGTGTTTCACTAAAGCTTTACATTTTCATTAAAAGGCCTTGTTTACATTACTTAACACTAAAATTGCACTACAGTTAGGTTGGGTCAAAAGACTACACAGTAAAACAGAACACTCAAACCAAAGATAAGCAATCCAGGAAATGACATCTCCTCTGTCTAGGCCTCACAGATAAGTCACTTGAACCAGGAAATATGTTATTAAAGTGATTTCACTGTTCGCTTCCTCTTTCTGCCATTACAAAAGGTTCAGAAGCTAAACAGGACAAAAATAGCAGCTTCCAAACAAACACGTTGTTGGCAAAGACAGCTCTCTCTGCCCACACCATTCCATTAAAAGCCTTTTGCTCTTGGCAAACAGGCTGAAACACTCTCCCTAGATTGTCTTCCAACACTGAAGTCCAAAGTAGATATTTTTGCACCACCATCCTACATCAGGAGAGAAGAGCTCCAGGCCACTGCGGTAGCAGAAATCGCCTCTGGGGACAACGTGGAGTTTTACTTTCTCAGAGAGCAACTTGTACTGTTGCAGACCTGGATGAAATCACGAAAAAATAGGCAAGAAAAATTCAGGAGATATGAGAACTAGTAAATGTTCGTTTTTTCTCTCTGACAAAAGCGACTGTTATAGGGAAAAATAATGGTAGCTTCCAACCAGTTCAATGTTAATTGCCACCGAAGCCCTTACAGAATTAAACCATGCCATGCCAATTCTGATTTTTAAAACTAAAACAGCTATTTTAACCCGTCCAAAGTTGATACACACATATACTTTCCACAGGATGTCAAAACAGCTTTGGCTACTTCAATTTACTTCTTATTGTCATGATGAGAAAAGAGTAAAACAAATCAAAACCAAAAAGTAAGAAGAAAACTCAATAGCAGCAGTATCAAATGCTTCCTTAGTATTCACAGGAAACAATTCATAACCCTGAAATATTTGGAAAAAAACATTACATGTAAGAAACCCAAAACACTTTTCCTTTCCCCTTTGCCAGCTTCCCAAATCCTCAAATACAATTTAATAAGCTATGCTGCAGTAAGAAATAAGGACAGAAAAGTCTGTAACTTCAGACTACATTTTTCTAACTTGACCTACGTGCTTTTTAAAGCAGAACTTCCTCAATCCATGCACATGTGAACTGACCATCTAATGATGCTTCACCATGATTATATCCCCACTATATTCTTCTGTATGCCACATGGACCCTTAAATGATTTTGGTCTTTCCTGATTAATTATGTCTTTCCATAATATAGAAGTTACCTTTGGATATAAGCTCAGTAACAGTATACAAAAGGAAAAAGAACCAATAGGTCATATGCAAGACAAACATACTGTTTTCCCAAGTTTATCCTACTCCAGCGATCATTAGGCTACCTTGTAATTCATTTTTATCTTATTAAACCTTAATTAGTTCCTGAAGGAATAATTCGCACCATGATAATGCAGCCAACATTTATTGTCAGAAGGTCTTATTTTTCTATAAGTTCTTTAACATTGTACATTAAATAACAGATTTAAGGTCAGACATGTACTGCGTATATATACTTTAGGAACCTAAAAGTAGTTGTTGCCACAAAATATGTATGTAAATACTTCACGGGTTGTACTTGCCATCTGATTTCTGTATGATATGGAGATAAACAAGTATTGATGCATGATTTAAATACTGTCTTTCAGTTGAATAGATGTAGATTCTTTTTTCATTGTACAATACCTCTCAGTGTCTGTCATCATGTGCTACATCCTACATGCATGTTTTAATGGTTTTACAGTATTATGTCAAACTCTTCAGTTGTAAAGATAGGATGACAACAGACTGAAAAGTACTTCATCCTTAAAGATCAGCAAAAGAATAACCACAAAGCAATTTTTCAAGATGCAACTAGAACAACAGAAAGGCAAAGATGTATAATCACTTATAGCTTACAAGTGACAAAAGGAAATGACAGAAGATATTTTATGTAAGAATGATTAAAATAGAATCATAAAATACCCCAAGTCGGAAGGGACACACAAGGATCAAAGTCCAACTCCTGGCTCCACACAGGACCACCCCAAAATCAGACCATGTGTCTGAGAGCATTGTCCAAACCCCCCCTGAACTCCAGCAGGCTCGGTGCTGTGCCCACTGCCCTGGGGAGCCTGTCCCAGTGCCCAACCACCCTCTGGGTGCAGAACCTTTCCCTAACCCCCAGCCTGACCCTCCCCTGTCCCAGCTCCGTGCCGTTCCCTCGGGTCCTGTCGCTGTCCCCAGAGAGCAGAGCTCAGCGCCTGCCCCTCCGCTCCCCTCGCGAGGGAGCTGCAGGCCGCCATGAGGCCTCCCCTCAGCCTGCTCTGCTCTGGGCTGAACAAACCAAGGGCCCTCAGCCATTCCTCATATGTTTCGCCCTCCAGACCCTTCATCATTTTTGTAGCCCTCCTTTGGACACTCTCGAATAGTTTTATGTCCTTGTAATACCGTGGCACCCAGACCTGCACACAGTACTGGCAGTGAGGCCGCACCAGCTCAGAGCAGAGCGGACAGTCCCTTCCCTCTACCAGCTGGCTGGCAGTGCTGTGCTTGATGCACCCCAGGGTACTGCTGGCCCTCCTGGCTGCCAGGGCACGCTGCTGGCTCATATTCAATTTGCCATCAACCAAAACCCCCAGATGCCTTTCTGTGGGGCTGATCTCCAGCATCTTGTCCCCCAGTCTGTACGTGCAGCCGGGGTTGCCCCTTCCCAGGTGCAGAATCCAGCACTTGCTCTTGTTAAACTTCACAGCTCTCTAATTTGTCATGATCTCTCTGCAAGGCCTCTCCATCCTCAATGGAGTCAACAGCTCCTCCCAATACAGTATCATCTGCAAACTTACTCAAAACACCTTCTGCTCCTACATCCAAGTCATTTGTGAAAACATTAAAAAAATGGAAAATAAAAGAGAACTGGAAAATAAAAGTCCGTCATAGGTTAAGAAAAGCAAACCAAACACAGAAAGCTCAGGTTTTCCACGCTTTCTTCAACCTTTTTTCCTTAATGTTATATATCTGGACATACTTACAAGGGATAAGAACAAAAGAAAAAATCATAATGAACATCACTACACCTAAGAAAATGTCCTGAGAGCGTCAAGATCAGCTGAAATTCACTCTAAAATACTTAAGGGGGCTGTCCTAGTCAGTCAATATTTTTTTTTTTGAGTACTCAGGAGAACAGGAGAGATCAACAGGACTAAAAAGGGCAATCCAAAGAATTACCTTCAAAGGGCAGGGGGGAACAACTTTCCAAACTATAGACCTGAATGCTCAGGGAGAGGGAGCTAGAAAAAGATTTTAAGTAATTTGTAAACACCCAGAACGGGTAAGATCCTCACTGCAAGTTTTTTGTATTTCTCTCAAAAATAAAATCATAGAATAGTATCATGTAACTGATTTCTGGCAGAACACGTGATAAAGCAGAGCATCTTACCATAGGAATAAAAGAGAAGATTCACCTTTCAAATTAGAAAAATAAGGAATTATACTGTACAGGGAATCATGGAGAAATGTCTGAAAGGTAATTATCAGGAGTTTGGTATAAGACTTTGAAAAGTGTGTCAAATAAATTCACCTGGGTTTGTCCTGTTCCAGTTCAACAGGATATTTTCCTTACCATAATAAAGAAAGAAAACGAGTAATTTATCTGTTAAAAGCAAACAAAAATCAGCCAGTGATACCAAAGCATAGAATTCTGAGCACATGGCTTTTATTGTATTTTAAATGATCTCAAAATGAAGAAATATTTTTTAAAGATATCAACTGAAGGGATGAGCATGAGAGAAAAGAACCCACCAACATATGCTTTTGACGGAAATGTAATTTACATAACATGAAAATGGGAATAATTAGTAAACAGTAAGATAACAGTACAAGACGCAGGGTTACAGCAGACCAGAAGTCAAATCTAGGCTGTATGAACAGGAGGTTCACTGTGTAAAACCTCACAGAGGACTCATGTTGTTTACGTGCTGTTATAGTCTAAACCAGAGTATAATCCCTATAAGGATTGCAAAAGAGCAGCAGCTGGAAAAGAACTGAGGGGAGGCTAACAAGAGTAGTAAGTGATAAGCAACATGTACTAGGGAACACTGTTGAAACCAGAGTCTTCAGTCTTAAAAAAGATCAGCTTAACAGGAGACATGACATCTCTTTTCAGAATGTAAAAAGCTGTTATGAGCAATGATGGATGGATGTTTCCCCACATTACCAGAAACACCGTAAGAAATTAGCTGAGTTTGGAGGAAGATTTAGGTTACAGATTAGGAAAAGAAAAAAAAAATCTAAGTAGCAATAACGACAAACTGACATAATATACCTAACCAATAAAGCTGAGAAATCTGCCTTACAAGGGATTAACGGGTTAGACAAATAGCTGTTACAGTAGATCCATCCAACCATATATCCTACCTCTCTAAAGAAGACTGTACTAGTGATCCCTAAAATCCCTTCCGAGACTACTTGGAAACTCTTCATAAATGAGTTGAAGAAATGCATAAAAGCAGGAACTTAAGCCAGAGAGAGAGGACTGAGAAAAAGAGTCTATCAGGAGCTGTGGGCAAAGGTACAGCAATTTAATCTTTAAAATATTATTCATTTTAATAAAAACAATGATTAAACAGTTAACCATTGCAAAAATGCATGTTTTCTTCCCAAATACATTCATTAGTTGTTTCTCTGCCAAATCAGTTGCTGCTATTTTCTCCTTAAACCTTGGTAGAATAAAACAGGTCTGCATGTCTTGCTAGTTAACACTGTAGCCATGGAAAATTCAGCAGTTCAGCATAATCTGTTTTTATCTGAAGTCACTGTACATTTCCATGTTCTGTAGTTAGCTTTGATTTTAGAGTTCTTTTTGCTTTCAAAAATTACTGTGTACTGAAGCCAAGAACTGCAAACCTGTTAAAGTAACACCGGAGATAATTTCCTATTAATTTGAATTCTCCAAGGCCTTTAATAGTAAGCTTAGCTTCTTAACAAGAGAACAAAAGCAGTATGGTGATTTCCACTGTTAACTCTCCTGCAGCAAGCCATTTATGCATCGATTCAGAAGATTTCCCAAGCAATCAAGCAGAACAGCACAAATACTAGAACTGCGAGTAAACTATCTACGGATGCACAGAAAACAAACACGAACCTAGAATTGCTTCTCTGACACCCTGAAAAAGTGGAATTACCTCCTGTTCCATAAAAATCCAAATGGAAAATGCCACGTCTTATTCATCTGTTTTCCTAAGCAGCACTTTCAAAGCCTACAGCTGCAGGAATCAGTGGTAATACAAAGAACACAGATAAAAGGTCAGGGAGCTCATCTGCGGTTGAGGTAGGAGACGGATGTACAGTCTATTCTTAAAATCCTGTTTTCACCACAAGGCCGTCCTTTGTTTCATATTAATTAAGGGCTCTGCTTCTCCATCATGAAAAATGTTTCTATTTATCTTTTCTTACCCTCAAGCAGCTCAATCTGTGAAGTGAGTTTCAGCAACAAGCCACTGCACCTTGCACCACCTGAGACATTTATCCCTCAATTTCAACATAGCTTATTTTTAGAGAAATATATTTCACATCTATTCCTTCATATATATGGTTTTACTAATCTATTTAGCAGTCTTGGATAATAATATGTAAGAACCAATCTGGCAACTAAAAAAGAACACTTATTAGAGTACATAATGAAAATTGCAACAAGCTGCTTTATAGTAACTAGAATTGTAAAAAATGAGACCTGAAAGAAAAAAAATCAAGATGCCATTTAGAATCATCCTCCCCTAAAAGCAAGGTTAACTAGAAGTAACAAAAGGACTTTTATTTTTTTCCCCCAGTCACTTATTCGGAACAAAAGATTACAAAACCTCCTAGCACTAAAAATATCAGCGACTGTTTAGAATATTTCTAACCCCAATAAATAATAGTTTGCCTATCATAGTATCTCCTGCCTAACCTCAAAGTTGATGTCAGCATACTGATCAGTAGCACCACATATATCTTAAAATATAATTCCATGAACCCTGATTTCCAGTTAAAGTGATAAATAAAACTGAAGCAATCAAAACCACATCTAACTTTGGAGTAGACAATTTGCATGCCACATGGAGAAATGTAGAACACTTACTGTCACAGATTGATTTTTCATTTTTATTTTTTAAGAGGTCAAGATAACCAGACTAATCCAGGAAGCATCAGAATGCTTTGACCCATATACTAGCAAAAATGGCACTGTTTCTACATCAGGGGAGAAACAATTCATGTCAAATAGAAATAGTCAAAAGAGAGTTTAACCATTTGCTGCTGTTCACATACTAACACATGGATATGTTTTATGAAAAACAATTGGAAAAGAAAATAATTGTAAAAATGACTGCCTGAAGAATGGGAGTCTGCAGGTAAGAGAGAGCATGAAAAATGTAATGTCATGTAAACAGACACAGAAAAAAAGAAAATGGGTAAAAATAATTTTAAATGCTGATAAGTCAAAAGACCTTGCTCACCCTTAAACTACTCTTGGTCCACTGCCTAGTATTATACACAACACAATTAGCTTAAGATTTGCTTTGAATGAGTACCTACCTAATAACTGGAAGAAAATTAATGGAATTTAAACAAAATGAGTATGCATAATAATTTATACCAACCACCAATATCTCAAATAACTGAAGCAAAAGTTTATCAACATAAAGAAAACCAATTTTTATTTTTGCAATAATATATATGCATTATGTATTGGTAAGGAGATAATTATTTTACTCCAAAGAAGCTAAGCAGCCCTAAAAAATGTCTCACATAAATAGATTTGACAAAGGAAAATTACAAATCATTTTAGCCTATTTAATTAAAAGCATATTTCAAGGAAACATTATATGAACGCCTTATTTTTTAAGGCAAAATGACAGTATTTGTATCCATTCGTAATCTTAGCTAATACAGGCTTTATCTTTCCTATTATAAATTTTAAAAAGGGGCATCTAATTCTGTGGAATCAGTTTGAAGAAAGGTTAGTGCCTTTCTTTAGCAGAACTGTGTGTCCATAAAGCATAACTCCCACTTCATACATAAGATTAACTTCACTTGGAGTTTCAGACAAGCACAGTGCAATATCCTTCTCCACCATCCAATATGCACCCTACCCTAGAGACAACCTTCACTGATGACTCGACTGCAGTCAAATTTACTAATAATTTTGTCTCTCAAAGAGATAATGCGCTCTTTGATAAAATAAACTTACATAATGAAAATATGTTTAAATACCTAATATAACGGAAATACCAACTAAATTCCAATTCCTGTGTCAGGACTACTAATGAGATATTCTAGGCTTTATAAAGTGTAACAGGAACTTTTGTAGATGAATTCTGCTGAAACTCGAAATGTATGCTTTTAGGGCCTGATTAGACTAATCTCCCATCCCATGTAAAATTCATGAGGACTATTTTTCATCAATGAACTGAAATTTTCTCACCAACTTCAATAATAAAAAGCTATTTAAGAGGTCACTAGCCTCCGCTTTTTGCAGTGGAAAGAAATACTAACTAGATTTAATGGTAAATTCAACTAGAAGTGTTTGATCTTCCATGTTTTTCTCTGGAATAAAAAGAATATGTCATGAAATCATTTGAAGAAATTTCCTATTACTGAAATAGTGGCAAAAATAAAAAGAGAAGAAAACCACATAACTGGCTGTCCTGTAAAAAAAACAGACCAGAATCACACTTGGCATAAACATTAAGTAGCTGCTTTGAGCAGGGGATGGACCCAGATGACCTCCCAAGGTCTTCAAAGCTGAATTATTCTGTGATTCTACAATTACATTTGACCTGAGCACGTGCAAGTCGGCACCATTAAGGTCAGCTTTTATACCAATTGGTCCAAAAAGGTCTGGTTCAGCAGAAGATAGTCCCTAAATATGGATTTTTTTATTGCTTAAAAAAAAAAAAAAAGTTTAACAGAGTGTGGTTGACAGCAACCTCTTCTCTACAGATTTTGACAGACTTAATTCTGATGAAGCCTGATGAAGTGAGGGTCTACTGTAATCTTCTGCTGTTATTACTCATTTTTCAAGTCCCTAAGCACAAAGTTTATTATGTGCATAAGTAGGTATTAATTAGGTATTTCATCTAGAAGATCAGTCAGGACTTTGACATTGCAAACAACTAACCCATAAGGTTGGGAACAGATTTTGGTAAGACCTTTGACCTCCTTAGTTAGACAAAGAGGCGGTCCAAAGGGGCATGGAAGAGATCAGGTAATTTCTTCTGAGGAATTTTTCAACTACTTAATCAATAAAATAATTCAGTCATGGAAGAAAAATGGTTGCTTAGTCACTAAAATCTTAAGATTTTAAAATAAGACTTTAACGTCAGGATAAGTGCAGAACCTTGTTTTAGAAGTAAGAAGAATTCATTATAAAATATAAATTTCTACCAGAGTCAATCACAAGCTGGGGAAAATAACAGCTCTTGGCTTCTGATCATTTTATCTAGCCATAACTTCCATCCAGTGCATCTTGTTATATACTCTGTATTATGAATCAATTTGCAGATTCCTCTTCCAGCAACTAAATATTGGAATGACTGTGATTAAACCTACTTCTCTCAAACTTTAGAGTTACGCTGCCCTTGCAAAACCACAATATATATGCATACTTGTATATCCTTGCACACAGACATTAAGATCGTGGCAATGAAAGGATATAAGGGCAGTAAGAAAGGCTGCTATCAGTAAATCAGCACCAAACGTAAGTACATGTGGGCATCCTTTCTCAGGGGGGTAGGAGAGAGAGTGACGGAAGGCACAGAAAAGACCAGGTGAGCTTTTTTGCTGCTGTCTCCTGGGACACACACCACTCTCCTCCAGGGACCCCGATGGGATGCATCTGAGGGAGCTTTGGAGCAAGTCAGAATCATTACCGGGCTGCTCTCTACCACCCTAAAAAGGTCATGGCAACTCAGGAGGTTGCTGATAACCACCAAAAGGCAAGTGTCATGCCTGTCTCCAAGAAGGGCATGAAAAAGGATCTGATGAACTACAGGCCTGAATTACAGTTAGCCTCAGGTCCCAGGACAGTTATGAAGCTAATCTCTCTGGAAGCTATTCCCAGATAGATGAAGAAAAAGATAACTGAATAAACTGACTGCAAGCAAATTGCATCCAATCAATCTGACGGCATTCTAACACAAGAGGCAACAGACACAAGCTGCCACATGGGAAATTGCAACTGGCTATATGGAAATGTTTTTTCCACCAATGGAGTGGTCAAATATTGGAACAGGTTGCCTAGAGATAAGGTGGAGTCTGTATTTGGAGATTCTGAAAACATAACTCACCATAAAACCATCATCATCTAATGGACCTGCTTAAGAGCATATCAGTGGCTTGGGCCAGAAGACCTCCAAAGGCCTCTTGCTTCCTAGACTACTCTATGATGGGTGCCTTTATTCAATTCTGTAAAAATGCTTCAATCAAACAGAGCTCAATTATTGTCAGGATGCCATGTAAACCTTCAGAAATGCCACAAATTATTTGGCTAGACAGTGCTGTTAGAAGAGCTGACAGGAAATTTTGTAAAACAATGCTTCTTCGTGAGTTGTATTGTCACAGCGTCATCGATCAGGGATGATGGCCTGTCTGCGGAAGATCGTGACGTGGTTTTGTTTTGTACTGCTGTCATATCTAAGATAAGAGATGGATAAACACAAACTGGAATACACAGAGCATCAAAGGCAATCACCTTAGATCTGCTCTCCTACATTTGTGGTGACTCATTAAAATAATTTGCTATTTGGATCCCAGTTAACAATAGGATGGAAGGCAAATGAAGCTAGCATGCAAGAGACTCATCGTGGAAGATTTTTTTCACATCATAGAGTAAAGCTGGAACTTATTGTCATGGAATGTTTCTGCTGCCAAGAAGCTCGCGTTGGTCTGAAGGCTATTTGATTCAACAGAGATGGAGCTGTCAAAAGCTACGAGACAGAAAACACTCCAACTACCTCAGGAAGCTCCTGAATTGTGTTGCCTACACAGGCTGAGAGATTTTAATAGGACAGGAAGTTTTCTTCTCTTACACCCTCTCCTAGGCATTTCTAGCAATTGGCTACTGATGAAAACAGGGTATTAGGCTAGACAGATTCTTGGTTCAGTCTAGTTTCCATTCTAGTCATTCATTTTCATGTTATTACTCTGGGCAACTGTCTCATTATTCCTACAGAAGCTGCTACAATCCCAACAAGTAATTACAAGGAAATGAAACAGAGGCTGTTCTTCAGCCCCAGTGTTATATCCTCTGTACAAAAGAGGACATTAAGGGGTCAAACTCAAAAACACCCAAGGAAAAGGAGAAGAGCTTATCAATGGAGACCAGCACTCTGAAACTAGTAGTGCACTGCATCTTACCTCAAATGTAAAAAAATGGAGGCTGGGTTCAAATGTCAGTTCTGGCAACAACCAAATCAGGTGTCATTGCTATAAAGCAGGTTATGAGCTTAACGAAAATATTTGAAAGTACCTAGCATTGGCTCCAGATGGAATAAAATGGGTTTTCTCATCTTAGCGATACACAGAACAAGAAAACTATTTATCATTTAGTGATATTTTTATTTAAGTAATAACACATCTATTTTAAGCTAACATACGTATCTGGGAAATAGTATTACCAATATATACACATACAGTTATACGTTAAAAGTTTTCCAAAATTTAGATATAATAGACTGAAGGCTGAGCGTCCAACATCATTTCACTTCTCCTTCCACGTGATAATAATCCTTCCAGTGTGGAATGGGTGGATATGCAATACGGCTTTGTATCCTCTTCCCGAGATGCAACTTATCTCTGATTCAGTGAAAACAAAACCAACAGTACTGAGTGTATAAAATTTCTCTTTGGTTATTTAAAAACAACATTCCAGGTACATTCAATGCTCTTAGGACTTTATTTTCATTACTGCACAAACAACGCAAAAAACACTCACACTGCAGTTTCTGAAATAGCATGACTGATTATCAATTTTACAGCTGGTTAAACCTCATTCTAGTTAGAAAAGGCTATTTGTTGTGGTAATACTCTAGATGGTAATTGTGAAATAAAGTGGGACACTTGGTCTGCCATTTGCATAACAAATTCCGAGCACATTTTTCTTCCCCAGTATCCCAGCTGTAGGTGCAAATCAAACAGTTGGGTGCACTTATGTATACACCAGATCTTTTTGTTTGCATTTCTGAAAAGGAATCGTATCAAATTAGCAAAGGAAACCGCAGTCTTCTAAAAATACCCCAAATCATACTGCAATTCCCTAGACTTCTACTGCTAAGAGTGAAAACAGTTAGAAGTTGTAAAAGAATGTTAAATGTATTATTCACCTTCAGGAGAACACCAGTGTCTTTTTTTTTTTTTTTTTTTAATAATGACTATTTTGATCTTCAGTTTCTGTTTAGTTGCACAATTTCACCAACTTTGGAAATCAGACTTCTCAAATCCAATTCCAAATAAGGCTGATCTCCAATAACAAATAGTATTGTGAAATTGTCCTGAAATCAGCAGTACTGGAGTAAGAACAAATTTTTCACGAAGAGTTATGTTCCTGAGTCATTGTACAATCTCTCTTCTGTTCATTATAGATGAAACTTTTGTATATATGCATATTCATCCTCCTAGCCTTGAAACTGTAATGTGGTTTTCAGACAGCCATACAAGTGTTACAGTCTTGAGAAACAATCACTTCCAAAAATACTACATTTTGAAGTCAACGTTTACCTTTTTACTCTTTAAGAGAATTCCTGCTCTCTAACTTCCTCAACACAAATCAAGAATATTTATATATCATTGCATATCTTCATAACATTCCCTTTTTACATGCAACTCATGTGAAAACATTTCAAAGCTAATACATAAACACAGCATTATAAAAATTTACTGTGTTGACACAATGCATCTTACTAATACTTATTTCTAAATTTTAATATCACCTTGTTCTACATACTATGCAATTCTATATTTAAGCCATCTCTTCACTGAGAATTGAAATACTTCACTCAGTGGAAATACTTGAGTTAGATACCAAAATAGAACTCCTAGAAGCATTAATCCCTTATGCTGACTCACTTACCTGAAAATATAACTTCAATTCTTCGAAAGTACAAACCTAACTTCATTAAGCACTCAAATCACAGATGTTAAACTACACTTTTCAGAAACATTTATTACAGTTACTACTTTCGTCATAGTAACAGCTATTTATGATATTTAGCTAGTATGCAAACCATGCTATTTTGTCTGATCCTGCTTTAAATCATCCTGAACAATAAACTGACCATGAAGTGCCTGTCTAAAAGTATAAACCAGCTACATTTGCTATGTATCAGCAAGTAAAACCATTTCCCTGAAAGACAGATAAAGAAGATTTCAAGAAGCTAGGAAATATTGCAGTAATCAAATTTGGAGATATTAAGATACAAAACATTAATCATCACAAATACTGACGCAAATTTAGCTTCAAAACTAGACCCCACTTGTTCATGAAAAGGATTTGGGAGAATGAAAATCCACAGAGGAGTTTCTACAATAAATCACAGTACTGAAAATGAAGGTTTATAGTAAAATGACCCCCCCCCCAAAAAAAAGGCCATTTTTTTTTGTAGACAAGACATAGACAAGAAAGGGGGTCAACAGTTGAAAAGATGAAAGTATAGAAAAGAATTACACAGGGAAATGCCTAGCATCATTCCAAAGACATTTTGAAAGGAATTCTAAATATTGTTATCACTCAGAGTTGGGCAGGAGGAGAGGACCAGATAAAATTGTTACAGCCTTTTCAATCTGAACAGCTATTTCAAATTATACAGTCATGTTTCCACATTCACTTTAAATCCTATTAACCACTGAAGTTTGTAACAAGCTGCAGCTAGATATCAAAATTTTAAAGAATGTCAGCAAATGATAGATGGATATTCATCTCTCTGTCTACCATTGACCAATATTGTGGGGGAAACTGAAGCTGCTTATTTTAAAAGAGAGCTTTCCTGTGAAATTATAAAATGCTACTAATACATACTATTTTTTATAGATTCACTTAAAATTTTTGCTGATAAATTTATTTAGTAAAAGGACAGTGCAATTTTTTGCAGGTATTCCTACATACAGATATAAAAAACAGCGGATCAATAAAGCATCAAAAATGACTGTAAGATGACCTCTTTTCTGAGGCCTTCCCAGTTTCAAGTAAGGAAAAAAATAGGAGTCTTAGAGTTTCTTGTTGAGTGAGTAAAACAGATTCCTTTCAGATCCACCAGCAACCCGGCACCTACAAAGCGAGAGCGGGGAAGGCAGCATCTCAGACATGAAGGCACAGAATGTCCTTCTGGTGGACTTCACAGGCTGTGTGGGGTACAGGTCAACTGAAAAAAACAAAAACTTAAGCAGTCCTACCATCTTTCAAGAAGGCAGCCCTGATTTAAGAATGACACATGTTCCAAATTCCCAGAGAAAGATATTATGGAACAAAGAAGCTAGTGAAATCTTCCGCAGCAAAAATACCCAAAGCAATGACTTAGACCCTGTGTAGACCACGGAGCTGTATTATATGCCACTGACTGTTTTAGAGGAGTATCAGCAGCAGAATTACACCCCACAGAATCCAGTACAGCTCTTTCTTACTCTTCCCATCATAAACTGAAATGCAGACTGTGACTATTGCTTAGAGTAGGTGCACAATCATGCCAGGTTGATGACATGCTTCCTTTTTCCTCCCCCTTACTCATCTTCAGTGTCAAAGATATTTCCCCATTCATGACTCAAACTCACAATGCTGGTAATCAACTGATTTCCTTCACTGGAATCTGTACAGGATCAGCTTTAAAGCAAAAAAAAAGGGGGGGGGGGGGGGCAAAAAAGGCTATATATTTTTTTAAATGCCCTTTATTAGACAAAACTGGAGGACATTGTACATTGGGAACATGAGGGGTAAAAGACCTTAAGATCAAAGATAGGTTTGCCAGGTACCATAAATTAAAAGAAACATCTACCAGCGTCACCCATTAGTGAGAAAACATTCACCTATGCCACTAAAGCAGTTTACTTGCATCATTTTCTGTTGTGTCACCTCCTTATCCTCATTTTTACAGCAGTTTCTACAGTTCAGGAACAGAAAAAAAAAATGCCTTTACTCAATACTTAGAAACTTTGCCCTTGATTGAAGTGTCCCTTGTCTGTATTATTATAAATATGTTTGTTAAAAGTTTGAAGTGCTGTATATAGTAAAAGCACTCCAAAACATGAAAGCAGGGCCTATTTTTATGAAGTATCTTTTAAATTGACAAACCCCACAAATTATTTTATACTTCGGAAGAATCTCCATAGGCCACCATCATTGGAAATGCTCCTCATTGTCCCATCAAAGCATCCAACACCCCTTGGAAGTGCTCAAAGTCAGGCCGGACGGGGCTTGGGCCAACCTGATCTAGTGAGAGACATCCCTGCCTGCTGCAGAGAGGTGATCTTTGTGATCCATGTCATCTTTAAAGGTGCCTTCCAACCCAAAGCCTTCGATGGCTCACTGATCACTCAATTTTCACACGCATGGAAGTTGACCCTCTTCCTACACAGTTCATCTGCTGACTAAAATTTTACAGATTCTTACTCAACTTTTAAAAACTCGATTTGAAACAAATACGCCAATTTTACTATATCCAAATACATGTGTTCAAGTGTTCTGTTGCTTTACCAGTTTGGTAAAACTAACAGCCGTTCGCACCTCTGCCAGATGAGGTCACGCAGAATCGCATCCCACCGCAGCAGCAAGGAAGACGCTTGGCAGAGAGGCGAAGCCGTGCCACCAAGGCCTGGTGCTGGCAGCGGAGCAGAAGCCTGGCCACGGCCGGGGACGACCAGTGCTCTCCTGCAGCTCCACTTTTCAGTTTCAGGCAGGAGTGTGGCTTCCAGCACAAAAAAGACAGGGATCTCCTAGAAAGAGTCCAGAGGGGGCCACAAAGATGATACAGGACCTGGAGCATCTCCCATATGAAGAAAGGCTGCGAGACCTCGGTCTGTTCTGCCTTGAGAAGACTGATAGGGGATCTCATCGATGTTTACAAATATCTTAAGTGTGGGAGACAGAGGGATTTGGCCAACCTCTTTCCAGGGGATTGTGGGGACACGACAAGCGGCAATGGTCACAAAATGGAGCCCAGGAAGTTCCGCACCAACGTGCGAAAGAACTTCTTCATGGTGCGGGTGACGGAGCACTGGGACAGGCTGCCCAGGGAGGTTGTGGGGTCTCCTTCTCTGGAGATATCCAAGGCCCGTCTGGACGCCTACCTGGGCAGCCTGCTCTAGGGAACCTGCTTTGGCAGGGGGGTGGACCCAATGGCATGTTGAGGTCCCTTCCAACCCCTACAACCCTGTGATTCTGTGATTCCCAGCCCTCCTCTCATTCACCAAGTGGGGTGGCCAGACCGCAGTCTGCCAGTGCTGGGAAGACTGGTTGGGTGCTGATGTGCCAAAATCACCCATCCCCTCCTTGTGTCCAAAACCCTTCATAGCCGCTTCCCCCTCCGGTATTTGCCAGCTCTTCCCTTCTAACCCACAGCAACACATGTATGTGTTTGAAAACTGCAATGAGGAGGAGAAAAAATCCCCACACTGATAAGCATTTTCCAAACTTGGAGACTATCCTTCAGTTGCATCTTAAAGCAAATTCTGCCTTCAAAGTGCAGGCCTTACCTTCCTTTCTGACACACAATTCCATTCAAGTTGAAAAAAATAAAAAAAAAACACAAATAAAAGCCAATCTTCTTTGCCAAAATGCAATTTACCAGAAATTAGGGTTGTTTGCAAGGACGTGCTGTTTTGCGTATCAACTTGACATGTACTGTTAACAAGAATGCTAATAAAGAAACAAACTCATCCACTTCGGCATGCAGAGATATTTTAATTGTGAAACTTCTTATTAACACAACTTTAGGTATTTTCTAAATATAAATACATAAATTCACAAGAAGTCTCCCAAGTTCCAAAGCTATTTAAAAATACGTGATCCAATCTTACTTTATTACATACATGCAAACTCACAAAAATGCTTAGCTGTATATTGATTTCTACCATTTCAAATGCTGCAATTGAGATTGTATGTGCAAAGTCAATAGAATTAAGTCTTCGCCTTCTAAGAATGTTTAGAAAACTATCATCATACTTCATTTTGGAAATGTCTTCCACTCATACAGAAAGCAGTTGAACAAAGAACAGATCAGTGCACCTGTCCACTCCTAGAAACAGCTGCTCAAATAGCATCCTGTAGTAGGTAGGTGGTTAGATGGGAAAATCATTTAATTTCCTCATCTGTCTCAAATTTAAGATGATACATAAGGTCCATCTGCATGAGCTACTGTGTAAACGTTTGTGTGAAGAGTACGAATTTTTAACAATACTACAGTGAATTGCTACTTAACCAAAATGTGCCTATGTAAACTTTAAACTCAAAGTGTGACAGCATACACGTGTGAAACTCTGACGTTCTCAATAGAATAAGTGAAGTTACTCTCTATGATACAGCAAATTGCAGTGCCCTACGCAAAATTACTTTGACTACGTAAGTATGTTACACTGTAATTACGTGTATTCTTCCAACTAGCCACCATCCATCTCTGTAAACCAACTCCCTCCTTTTGAATGAATAAGCCAAAACCAAGGAAGCATCCAGAGACCTTCAAGGAGCTCTTCAGAAGCCCCATGACACAGCTGCATCCTGCTGGCACCTCATATCACACTAGAAGAGCTAAATCCTTCCCTGGACAGAAAGGGGTTGAGTGCAAATGTTCAAGTAAGGAGCACGAAGGGCAACTGAGGTGTATGCTGTGAATTTTCGGGCAACTTTGAGGAACATGAAGCACTGTAGCTGTATGCAGAGGCAAGCTATGCTGTACATTGGACTCAAAAGTGGGACACGCTTTTGCAACTTCCACTTGGAAACCAAGCTGCATCGTTTCTGCTACTGAAATAAGGATGAAAAAGTGAAAGTTAATCACTACTTTGTACTGCAAGAAGATACTTCAATAAAGCTTCACCTCATTTATACTGAAGTCAGTGGAACTCTAATATTCAAGGCTTTTTTGAAAATGTGTGTTTTTTTTTTAATGCCAAAAATAGTTATTTAACTAAGATGTGCTACTGTATACCTAGTCTCTTGCATTTTTTTTCTTGCTGTGGCTCCACCTCAGCTTCTTTTCCAGTGAAATGTCATTTTCTCAAAGCCAATTTTGCATTATTTCCATAATTTGCCATTAATTGATCTTGTGATTAAACAAACACAGTCATGTGTCTTCTTCAAAGCTGCCATGGATTATTCAACCAGCACATTTTTAGCTTTTTTTTTTTTTTTTAAAAACTCGTCTTATTTACACAGTCCAGCTTGCCATGTCATTTTTTCCTACAACCATATTTTTCTTTGTTATATGTGAACAGGTCTGCTGTATTAACAATGTGCATTGGCCTTCTCAGCAGACCACACAGCAAAAGACCTTTTCAAAGCTTCACATTGAAAAGATCACAAACTTTTGAAGACTGAGGACCTTTTTGACAAAGAAAGTCAACCTTTTAAACAATAATTTTAGGAAAGCTATACTTTAACAGCTAAGCTGTGCTTCTCCCCCCACCCCCTCCACATGCACACAAAAACCTGCAGAGGACTTTGGATTTTTGTTTTCCTTGAAGTTAATGACTTGTTTAGAGTTTAGACTGCTCTCTGAAAGTTTTTTCTTTTTTCAACCTACTCAAAACAATAGTCAAGTCTATTTCATGGCTAAACAATAATACTAACAATTTGGCAAAAGCAAAGAAATTCTAAAAACCTACTATTAATAACCATTTAGAAAGAAGTTCTGAAGGTCGGTCACTTTAAATGATACTGCTATCTCAGCATTTTCTTTGAAAGTATTAAATCTACCATACAGTTTTCGTTAAGTTGTAGCTTTATTATAACTATTTTACTTCCATGTGCCTCAAAAGAATTGCACTACACAGTGAAATTCAACAGAAGTACCCAACTTAACTGAAAAATTCTGTCAGCTAATTAGCAAATGTTTGATAGAACTGTTATTTAAGAGCACTTCAGAAACTTGACTAGGGAGCAAAAGAGGTTCTGTCTGGCACCATCTCCCAATGAGAGGCACATCACTGAATAAACCATTCAGGTTTTGGAACACCAACATTGACAGAACGCCTGGGTGGCCATATAAAGTTGCAGCTTTACATTCTTAGTATTTATTTTCCATAATTTCTTGGAATGCAGTTCGTGTTTTGTAATAGAAGTCTTTCCAATCCTCATGTTTTAGCTGTGTGATGTCATTTCACCTCTTTAACAAGAGACAGTCTTCAGCCAACTAAGCCATTTTATTAAAAAGGTTATGTAAATGAGAACATTAATACAAGCTCTCCATTGCTATGTATTCCTTCCCTAACATGACGGCCTCACATTAGGAACAATGCACCTAAGATATTTAATTATAAAATCTATGCACTGTATCCTTCCTAAACCACATACCTCCAGGTCTCCTCTCAAAACAGCTGGCTTATACAAATAAATCATAACAGATACTGTACACATTACCTATACAGAATGCATGATTTTTTAAAAAATTGCATTTTAAATAAAGTGAATAAATTTGCAACATGTGACAATGTATTAGAGTTTATTAAAACCATTTAAACATGATTGTGTTAATGTTAAAATGAGAAAGAGCCAGAAGTTGTAGTGAGTCAATCTTACTCTTGCAATACATGATGAAGAAGCACTTACTTGCTACACCTTCTAACAAAGCCTGAAGACCTTCCACAAATAACTAATGTGAAACTGTTGAAATTGTAAAAATGTTGGTAAGTGGTTTGTTTTAGCTCACTGAAGAAAAATAACCAAAATTTTAGAGGGTGGTTCTGAGGTGAAATTTAGCAAACAACTTGCACTTTTCCCTAAAAACCAACCAATTCTGGTAATTTTCATAGAAAGTAATTATCAGTATATGCCATTCTAATATACATGCTGTATCAAGGACAAGTACAGAAGACCCTTTTGAAGCCTACGTCATTGTTTGCCCCAAACTGTAGAAAACAGCCACTATATTCTTGGCACTGTCAAGAAGCATTTGAATAAAAACTGCAGAGACATCGGAAGCTCAAGCCTGTGCTATAGTTAAGTGGTATGTGATATCCACAGCAGTTAAGATGGATGTCTCAAGCACTTACTCCATCTGACGCTTCTCAAAACAAACTACGAAAGCAGCTTAACATTACCCTTTGCTTCCAAAGCTGTGTATGTTGCAGGCATCTAACATTGAATAAATCAATTACAGCAACTGGCAGTAATTTTCAGGGCTGCAGATTAACCAGTCAAGCAGCATATATTTGCATATAGCAATAATCTATTCAAGGTCTGAGGATGAAGTTCCAGGACAGTCTAAACCAGTCTCCCTGTCCCCTAAACAAAAATCCCCACCCCTCCTTTGACTCAGCAGCAGTGTTCTCATCCTGAGCAAGCCAGTTTAGGGAGCCAAACTGAACAGGTCTTCTGCAGTTTTCATTTTCGGCCATTTAGCTCCTTAAAGCTACTCACTGCAGCATCAGTTAAGCAAAGACAACAGAAAAAAAAAAATACAGCAACCAAGACAAATCAGATTAGATGCATGGGGAATCATCCCTGGTACAGTGTCCATTCATTCAAACTTGAAGGGGAAAAAAAAGAAAAAACCTGTTTCTTTTCTTTTATTAATACAATTTCAGTTGAAAAAAGATGTTATCAAGTCTGTAGAACTAATTGTTTCTGGTTGTACTAATCAGTCTATTTTAAGTACAGAAAATACTTTTGTAACTGTGTAAGTAAACTATGCTAAGCATATTATCTATCAATAGCCATTAGTTTACCCATAAAAAATGTTTTGCATTTCATTGAGTTATAGTTCACACCCAAGTGGACTGATACATGTCTCTGAAACAAAACACCCCCCTTCATATTTAAAAAAAAAAAATGTCCAATAAGTTCACTCTTTATTTTCTGACTTAAAAAAAAATATACAAAGTGTCACAATAGGGAATGTTTCTATACTTAAATATAGAACTGTTCAAACATAAATATCATACTTTCTTTTGCTTAGAAGATAAGAAATTTAAAGAGAAAAAAAAGAAAGTTCTTAAGAAAGCCATATTTACATATTAAGCAAGGGCCACTTTCAGCTGTAACATACACAGCTGTATCAGTAAATTGGTATTTTGGGAAGAGAGTCATCATAAACTACCATGATTTAAAAGCTTCCATTCCAAATTGATTCATCCTCTATCTAGAAAAGGTAACAGTACTTCACTCCTTCAAATAGATTTTTCCCCATCCTATTTAAGACTGTGGTCATGACCTCCTGAATAAAAGTGCTGTTTGGATTTATATTAAGTAGTTTGACTTATTTATCCTGGGTTTTGTGTAAATACACCTTGCAAAAACCTGAACAACACTCTTCCTCTTCAACTTCCTACCCCACTCTGCAGACAAGCCTTATTCACTTATCTCAAACCTTGGATGGGGTACTGCCATACAATTCTGTGGACACGAAGACTTCTGGAGCCCAGTTGTGCCGTACAAAGCAGTGCAGTATTCCCTGCCAGACAGACGAGCTGTCTCAGGCTTGCCTTTGGCTCCTGTGGTTGATTTAAACTTTAAAGACTCTGACCTTAGCATTCCTTGAGAAACAATGTGTGCATGAACCGTACCTTATAATATCACAGCAGTGGAATCTCCCACCTCAAGATCATGGTTTATAACCACATTCCTCCTGAGCAAAAGAGGCTTTCTACAATTTGAGGGACCGGTCCAAAACCTGGGGATGAAATTCCACAGAAATGAAGGATCACAGAAAAGCCCAACAACTTCCCAAACGCAAGATGCCTTTTCCTCATCTGATGCTACTTATTTGCTACAAACATCATAGGGGGGAAGCAAGCATAACAGCTTATGGAAAAACAGAATATAATTCCCTAAATTCTAAAGATAAAGAGAGCTGACAGGAGCTATGAAGGCAGTCAGCCCTGCCTGTCTGAAACAAACTGCACCTCTTCTGACAAGCTTATCTTTAATTAAAAAGTGTGTTCTTCCTACAGTATTTGAAGTTTGTTGCAGAAACCTTCTCCCACGTACACCAAAAAGGTTAGCAGTTACCACAATTACTTATAAAATAAACAGTAAGGAAAAACTTTCAGAATTTTAAATAAATACTTATTCTTTAAAGATGGCCTGCGCGCATACTAACAAAAGGAGGGAGAAAGAAAATAACTGGTTATTATTTGACAGTTTGGGTTGAAATTCCTCTTCAAAGGCTAGGCTAATACTAATACACACTAATACATACTAATACTTAGTGTGAGTACAGCTCACACTAAGATGACCAAATTATGTATAAAATTGAAGTACCTAAATGCTTGACAAAATGAGATGAATGTGACAGAACATCTATCAACCAGTATCACCTGATTAAACTTACTGAAAAGTTCAGAGGAAAGAAAAGACAGGTAATGTACGCATTTTCCTCACTAAAAATATTTAAAAGTCATATATTTTGTGTTACACATTCATATTTATTTTTATCACCTGCATTATCCACTTAATTATTTAATAACAAGGTATGTGAAACGTAGCACGTTTTTGTAATAATTCGAGTCACGCATATGAAACAAACCTCAGGCCAAAGTTCACTTTCTACAGTAGAAAAAATCAGTAATATGAAGAAATATTAACTTCTAAGTATGCATGTGCATGCATAACCATATACACTGCAGCTACTACTGGGAATGTCAAAGAAAAGCAGACAGTACCATAGAAAGTGTACATTATCTTTAAAAGATAATCCTTTAAGATAGGTAATGAAAAGGTTGTGGCAACTTTTTTATAATCAGAGAGGTGATAAATTCATAATTTGAGTTCTGTAATTTTCATCACAGTGGCACCACTGTAAATATGCCAGTTATGCTCCAATTTAAGTTTCACATGGGTATTCTAGAAACAGAACAAAACATCTGGGGTCTGAAAAGAAAAATTAAATCACTGGATCCAGGACATCTGCCCTTTCCTCTTCCTAGAATTATTCCTCCATAAGGCATACAAAACTCACTCAAAAATACAATGACATACCTGAGAAACAAGGGGTGGAATTCCACAGAAATAAACTGAATGTATTACTAAATTTCACATAAGGTAAACTGTTTTATTTCAAAGCAGCAATGACTAAGCTTACAAAACTACGTGCTAACACGACACACATTCAAACATTAAGACTAAGATGTCAGGAATTTGTTTAAGCAAAACATATTTTTATTAGGAAATAGATTTCATTCGTTAGTCTCAACAGAAATGGCTCCCTGTTGCTCTAAGATGACAAGAAAGATTAAAATGAAGTGCATACAAGTATCATATATATCAAAGAGATGACAAAAAAAAGGCAACTGCAGACAGTCACTGACAACCACCACCAAATCCACAGTCCTCTGGACAAAACCACAGTCCTCTGCCTTATTATGGGCACATGAGTAATCCTATCTACTTCACTGCATTTGCTAAAACATTTGCAGCTAAACATGAATGTAAGTGCCTGTAAAAATGGACTCTAAGAATATTTCTGAGAAACGCCTATAAAAAAAATGTGTCTTTCAAAAGACATTGAGGAATCCATCTCTTTAGGATCCAGTTCACTTTTATATGATATGTTAGATAATAAAAAAAAATTACCTAGTCTAGCTATCTAATCTGTTCATCTTGGGAAAGGGAATTATAAAAAGAGAGAGATAAGAGAACATATAGTAGGATCCAGTTCACTTTTATGATATATTAGATAATAAAAAAAAATTACCTAGTCTAGCTATCTAATCTGTTTATCTTGGGAAAGGGAATTATAAAAAGAGAGAGATGAGAGAACATATAAACACACAAAGAAAAACTCCCCATTATGACAGAGAAATGTGTTTTGTTTTTTTAATTTTTCAAGCTCACTAAAACAGATCAAAAATAAAATTTTGGGAATATCTGAACAGGAGAACAATACAGATTTCAAATATGTTGTTTTCATTAAAAAAAAAAATCAGCATTGTCAAAAAAGTATCTTCCATGAAAATAACTGAAAAATAGCATCCCCTGGGGTATATACATCTCTGCATGAAAATTTACTTTAGGATGCCTGACCAGGAGATTCTGTGTCTATAGAAAGTGGTCCCGCTGCAGTTCCTGCATTCTAGTGTTGAAATGTACTTTTTGGTACCACCCCTAATCTGTTTTGTTTCCAAACCAGGACTCTGAACTGCTTAGTATTAAGCTACAAATACGAAATAAATTAAATATAAAATAGATTGAGATGCTGCTGCTAGTGACTATTCCCTCAATTCAGCATAGCTGATGTAGTTTTGTAAGATTTTAAAGACAAATAATCAAGAATATCAGTTCCAGTTGTAACTCCAGCAATTTATGGGCCTAACCTGAAAGTCTTCACCAGAACATAAGAAGACAGCCGACATCAATACCAATCTGTTTCTTTCTTAACAATTTAGAGATAGTACCAGTCATTAAAAATACTTTAAAACCAACTGTGAAATTAAAAGCATGCTTTCTGCAAAACATTAAAATACTTTTCTTTGTGATAAACACATCCACCTCTGTGTTAAAACCTAGAAGTAACTCCTTTTGTCCTTTAAGCCCAAACAAGATTCACTCAGCATTACACCACTGACGTAGCTGATGTTGTAGCCCTGGTGTAAGACTATTCCATCAGAAAACCCTAAGTATAACATCCAAGTAGCATTTGTACAATTTAATCCGGTCAGCTATCAAACCGAGCTGCACAGCCTGCTTTGTGCCAGTGTAACATGCTGTATGTATTTGAGGTTTACACTGGTGGAGCAATGGTAACATGGCACTAGGAATAATTTCCAAATAAGCACTGGCAGATAAGACCTCAAATTAGTCACTCTGGCATTTCGCATGTTGATGCATTCTACTATTTACAGCTATTTTCAGAAGAAAATGAGAGCCAGTATGCGTCTTTAAAATGAGCTTGTTTACACCCACAATTATGTTGTTTCCTAAAACGGGAAGAAACAACAGATTAAAGCAATGGGCTACAATACAAAAAGTAGATTTAAGTTACTCTAATTTAAACACAGGCCAGTACTGATAGGAATCAGCCTTCTTCCCCATGCAAGGGTTGCATAAAACAAGTTTCTTCAAAATAAACTTTTCCATTTTCAACTATTTTCTCTGTATATAGGCTAGTAAGACAGCAGCCTACCACCCTATTTCTTTCTTACATAGGCCTGAATGTGATAACTCATCTCTCTTATTCTAATTCGCTTACCTTCTAAGCTTATATTATCTCAGTTAACTTTCAAAAAAAGTAGCTTTGGGAGGAAATGTCTTGAAACGCTGCTTTTTCTAGGGCTTCAACTGTCACATAACAGTTAAAAAGCAGATTCTATCTGAATTGTTAAGCTTCTCTAATTTTGAAAGAAGGTAGAGTATTTGCACCGCGGTACAGAGCTTTGTTCTTGTCACCATGCTCTCTCTGTACTCATGGGTGCACACCATCATGGCCCACAGACTTGTCAATTTGCTCAAATTTCCTTGACTTGATGCTCTTCCACCAGAGGTACATCTTCCTTACTCCAGCCTTTCAGCCTGGTCTCTGGGATTCCTGAAGGCAAGCCTTGCTGGTAAAGACTGAAGCAAAGCTGGCATTCAGTACCTTGACAATTTCACTGTCCCAGGTAGCGAGATCTGCCGTTTCCTTCAGGAGAGGGCCCATATTTTCCCTAGTCTTCCTTTTGTCACTGAGGTACTTGTAGAAGGCTCTTCTTCTTGCCCTTGATGTCCTTGACCAGATTCAGTTTTCTCTGGGCTTTGACTTTCCTAACCTATAATCCCTGCCTGCTTGGATAACGTCTCTGTATTCCTCCCAGGCTACCTGTCCTTGCTTCCAGCCTCCGTAGGCCTCCTTTTTCTGCTCGAGTTTGGCCAGGAGCTCCTTGTTCACCCATGCAGGCCTCCTACCATTTTTGCCTGACTTCCTCTTTCTTGGGATACATCATGCCTGAGCTTGGAGAAGGTGATCCCTGAACATTAACCTGCCTTCCTGGATCCCTTTTTGCTCCAGGGCAGTATCGCATGGGACTCTACTAAGCCGATCTCTGAGGAGGCCAAAGTCTCTCTCCCAAAGTCCAGGGTTTGTGAGCTTGCTGCCCTCAGAATGTCCAGTGGACAGCACCAGGACAAGAGGCAGTGGGCACAAACTGGAACCCAAGAGGCTCCATCTAAACATCACAAAGCACGTTCCTAGCACGAGGGTGCCGGGGCCCTGCCCCAGGCTGCCCAGAGAGGCGGTGGGGTCTCCTCCCTGGAGGCCTTCAGAAGCCGCCTGGACGTGGTGCTGGGCACCCTGCTCTGGGTGGCCCTGCTGGAGCAGGGGCTGGGCCGGGGGCCTCGGGAGGTCGCTGCCAACCATAACCATTCCGTGGTTCATTACCAACATTGGTGTAGGACACCCAGATGATGGCCTGCATTCAGAAGCAGCATACTTTGATTAATAAGCAGACCATTCAACTGAAGCCTAGGTCTTTGAGGAAAGGAAGCAGTACAGATTTTCTGGTTTTCACAAATTTAGGATTTTTTTTTTTTTTAAATATCATAGTTTTAGTTGCAGTCAAATTCTGACAGGATTAAATAGGAAAATTATTTGGTTTAATTTTAATCAAGATTAGTTTCCCAGGTCAGTTTACAACACACTAGCACGAGCATTTGCATCACTATAAAGGTGGTGCCCCATGGAAGGAGGTGGAGCTATTTCTTTAACTGATAGTGAAAGTATTTGTGGACCTTGACTAAGCATCTGTGTTTGTTTGTTTTTAAATCAATATAACTAGGAAGGTCAATATAACTAAGGGAGAAAGGTAAAAAAGATCTGAGATTGCTTTGCTGCAGTTTCCCATACTTATCTTCTACTTCCCCAGATTTTAACATTTCTTTTTCTAATATTAAAAGCTGCTTCATTTCTCCCTCAAACGATGTATAATTTTATTGGTTGATCTACATTTTCAAAGGTAAACATTTTCATTAAGTATATATAAACTTGATTGTGACTATCCTTAATGACTGAAGCCCTTAAATAAATGTAAAAAATATACACACCTTAAAAAAACATCTAGATTAGAGAATAACCCTGCAAAAAAAATAATTATTTCAAATATAAAGACCATAACATCTATTCCTCTTCTAAACATACTACTACTGAGTCAGAAGAGCCACGCTGGTTCCATCAGTAACGTTTTTTACATATAAACACCACTGAGAACGCACGTCTGTGCTCTGCTGTGCACGTGTCTGACCTAGTTCCCAAGGGATGTTTTGGTGCTGCACACCCAGCCAGCTCGCTGGGCCACGTAGGACCCATTTAGCATAGTCACAGTTTCTTAGACCGAGGAATCTTGTGTCCAGCTTTTTAAAAATAAAAGGATCGCATTGTCATACCTTCCTTTGGAGTGCCAGAATTACCATTATAGACTACCTGAAAGCAGGTAGGCTATTATTAATTACTGCTGTATTTACCTCCACACTGCAGGCCAGTCATCTGGCCCAAGGACCACACTCGTCCCATTTAATAAGCTTTTGTCTGCAATGCGTCATCTCTTTCTGTTTCTGAAGTCATTCAGAAACAGATACCGTATCCTACAGAATCCTAAGGTTTTCCCAGTCCCCTGACTACTCATGGATCTTAAAAGGATGATGACAGAGCTTATCTGGAAAGACAGAAAGGCATTCAAAAGGACTTTGTTTATGGTTGATATAAATCTTCGCAAAGGAACCGATGTCCTCGGGAACTTTGCTCTGTCAGACAATTAAGCACCTTGTATCTTCGTACTTGTAGGTATATTTCACAGTCTTCCTCAGGAACTTTGCTCTCAGACAACTTAGTATCTTGTGCATACATACTTAGAGGTGTATTTCACAGTCTTTTTAAGATAAAGCTATTACAGTGAACAACCCCTAGGCACTATAAATCTTAAACTAAGTATGAAGTTTTTCTTTCGATACATACTGGCTTTCAAGTTTATGGTATTATCTCCACACACCTGGGCAACAAGATTTTGTCTTAATCACCGTATCATTGAAGATAAGATAAGCATATTTGCTTTTAACAAGACAGTTAAATTGCAACTCTACCAGGATTTATTTACATACAGATATTAAAAATATCAGCAGAGATTACAGTAGCTAAGAGAAATTTTATAACAGAAGAACATTTTTCATTTATTTAGCTTGCATTTACTGCAGTGTGATTAGTTTCTCCCTTCTGTGAAAATTCAGCTTTGGAATACAAAGAATTAAAAAAAATCATGAATGTTAAAAAAAATACAGCACAAAATTCAGGACTAAGTGAATATCCCAAGGTACTTGGAAAAGCAAAGCAAAATGAATAAAATAGATTTCACGTTCACAGCGGTTCTGTAAGTGGAAATAGTTTTCCCATGGGTGGTAACTCGATGTTTTCTAAAATTTCCTTAAGATTTGGCAGCAGGCATTTCCACCTCTGAGGAGAGACTGAAAGAGCTGGGGCTGTTCTGCCTGGAGAAGAGGAGGCCCAGGGGGATCTCATCAGGGTCTGCCAGAACCTGAAGGCAGGTGCTGGGAGGACAGGGCCAAGAGGCAACGGGCACAAACTGGCACACCGGAGATTCTGCCTGAACATCACAGAGCACTTTGTTAACATGGGGGTGCCGGGGCCCTGGCCCAGGCTGCTCAGAGAGGCAGATTTACCCGTGTCTCTTGGAAAAGTACTGCAGCATGCATCCCATATGGTACATAGCAAGTACAGAGCACAGACCCGTGAGCTGTCTAGAAGCAGTACAGCCCCATTCAGTGCGGTGCCATCCTACAGCACGCAGAGACTTTTACTAAAGCTGCATTTAGATCTGGCGAAATAAAATCCTTACATCAACAAAAACAGCTTGTCAGCTTCACCACACACCATTGAAACAAGAGCACGACCTGATCATTTCGAGCCATTCCAGACCAAGTAGTGTCCCCTGACTGACTCTGGTTTCTTCTCATTCCTTGCTACCCTTCACGGAAAATCCGCGTACAACCACTGTATGCATCCCATTGTCAAAGGGAGTTCAAGCATAAAAAAAAAAAGTCCAGTATTTTCAGAAAGTGAACATTGGAATATGGCTAGATAATTGGAGTGGCATTACTTTAGATTTAAAGACCTCCTACTTAACTACCTCCTGCTCTGCTGGAAGAGTGGTGATGCCCAATTTTACCAGAATACTACTTACCCTGCTCTGTCACACCATATCCAAGCCAGTAAGTCAAAACCAGTAAAATAATCAGCAATTTATGCTTAAAATAAACCCTGAGAGTACTCTGGCCAAATGATGCGCTTCAAGGCCTGGCCTGCAGCAGCAGGTTAAAGAAGAGCAGCAGCTGGGCTCACCTGAAAGAGCCCAGTCCCACACCCAGATGCCCGTCCCCGCAGTGCACTTCTGGACAGCTCCAGGCTGTGACTTTAACCCCACGGCCAAGGTGAGACCACACCGGCTAGAGCACGGCAGGACCTGACCAGGGTCTGGGTCACTGCTACAGCTGCAGACTTACAGACAACAGAAATATTTTACTTTTGCAACTATTTTTCATGCAATGAAACTAAAAAACAGTCATGATCTTCTCACGATCCTTATGTACCTTCAGCATCGCTGGCCCTAGGACATCACAGTGCCAAGCATGTTTGTTTCTCTTTTCCTCTCTTTTCAATTTTAGAGAATATCCATCTAAATGCTGATAAGATTTCATACAATAAAAAAAAAAAAACAAGCCATTATGACAGTAAAAACAATACCAATTCTATAATGCAGAAGATTATTTGATATATAAAAACAAGAACAATTCCTATGTGCCAAGAAAGGAGTTGAATCACATGGCAGTGTATGCTGGTATTTATGCACTAGAAATTAAGATTGAAATAAAAATATAACTTAAAAGTTCTAACACTTAAACATAACACCTTTTCTCTCGCCCTCCCAATTCAGCATCCATGCTATATACTATGTTGATAAACAGAAATAACTTAATCATGCATTGATTGCTTATGATTTAATTAAAAAAAAAAAAAGGATTTGGATTGTAAGTATATTGAAACTTCACCAACTTACATCTAAGTCTGAAATACACGCTGTGCATCTTCCCTCCTACAGACAGTGTGATTTCAAAAAAAAAAACACATTACAGAACATACTTTCAGCAACACAGTCTAAACAAAATGTCCCATACTTTATAGAAAATTTAAACTGCAGTAAGGCTCAACGCTGCCTGAGGCGTTCTGATTCACTGAAATATATCCTGCAGGGTAGTCATACAAAATCTAGGATTTTTTTTTTTTTTTAAACAATGATCAATGTCACATTTTACATAACTGGTTTTAAAGTTCCATTCTCAGTTTTTAATAATCTAGGTTTTGATAAAGACATTTTGGCAGGTAGAAAGGGGACAGTTGCGACCTCCGGCAATTGAGAAACACCACAAGGCATATATGCAGAAGAATACTGGTATTCCTTCTGAAAATGAAGAACAATTAAATAGTTTATTTTGACACCTAAATTGCCCTTCTTCAGAAACAGCCAGTCATGAAAATAGATGAAATGAGTCACACCTCATACTGCTACTGTTTCAGCCTTCCACATACGAACGGTTCTTCATCATACTGTCCATATTTAATGTTTGCTTTATAATCTTAACAGTTCGAAATTATTTTCAAGGCAGAAAACTAGCTGAATGTCTACACTTAAAAATACCATGGTGGCAAATCCTTTTAAGGAGAGGCAGCTTACAATAGTATATTTGTTAGATATTTATCTTTTCCTCATTCAAGCTGAAATTATTCCTGACATAGAACAAACACCACACGCACATAAAACAGTAGTTTTGCTCCTTTATTTGCTGCTACATTCAAATTTTGCACCAGAACTCTGAGAACTGGAGTTCTGCTATTCCCTACCCCAATAGTGTTTGTGGAGTCAAGGCAAGACCTTCAATTCTGCAGATATGAACTCCGGGGAAACCCGCAGAGATGGGGATTAAGGAAAATAACTAAAAAATTTAATTAAAAGTACATTTAATGTAAGAGAAATTATTTGTTTACAGTAATACTGAACATTGAACTTGACAGAAGCAATGAAAGAACAGGACTTCACAAAAACTTTTGTTTAGCAATCATCTTGAAAATGTAGTTCTTTCTAGCTTATCCTACCAGATCCATAGCTTAGTTCAGGTGCTTATAATACCAGCATGGATCTCTCTCTTAATTTTAACAAAATTACTAAGTACTTTGTGCCCCCAGAGAAAATACTAAACATAGAATAACGTTTAAATTAACTGCAGTAGCTGCAATACACGAATAAACTGTCAGTATCTCCCTGCCACAGGAGTAATTCAAGTAGTTGTCTTCAGTTACCTTTCATACGGAAGAATTAAAAACAAAAAGGGTGGGGGAGGGAGGAGTTATAGTTTACAATCCAGGATTATACAACTTAAAGAGGTCATTAAGTTAAATAGGCCAAGAATTAAAAGTTATGACTTAATGCCTAAATGGGCCGACTTTTACTGTTGGAGGAAGAGGCCTGAAACATTCGCTAAGAGAAACAGACTGTGCATGTACACAGCTGGCACTAGAAAGGTTTTTCATTACTCACTAAGCCATCAGCTTCCAACACGGTATTTTTACCTGCTCTTCTCCATTTTCTTGCACTGTTAGAGGGAATAGATCTACTCCTAAGGGGGGACTTCGTGGTCATTCTATCACAAAGGTTTAAAAAACCTGCAAAAGAAGCATTCAGAAGTCAAGGATAATCATACGCTTGCGTATAAAAAGGGGCGGAAACAACCTTAAGCAACTCAGCAACATCTTATACCTACTTACTACAGCTGGTTCCACGTGTCTTCAGCTGCACATACCAGAAGTCTACCACAAAATATGCTCCCCTGTACACCAGCTGGTGATAAAAGATTTAAAAATGAAAACCTACGTCCTATACATGCAACGAATGACAATGCTTGTCTTTCTGATCTTGCACTCAACTTAATCAGTGCTAAACTGAAAATGGAGACCAGAACAAACCAGTCACAGAAACCACAGGGAAAACCAGTTTAAAACTAGTTTCTGCATGGAATGGAATATTTTCATAGCATAGGCAAGCCAAACTGAACGTATACCCCTCAACCAAAAACTGTGCTACTGTAAATTTTTTAAGAGAACAATCTCTTTGAAGATACGCACACATACACACTACAGTGAACTTACTGATGTAGCCCTTCACTTTCAACAAAAGAAAATCATGGAGGATCAATCAGGTTGTACAGCAGCAGCAAACACAAGTAGACTAAGTTTTCCAAATTCACAACTTGTTCAATAAAAAGTAATTTCCAAGAAACACCCAAAGGTATTTCTCCTCTACACCACTTCAGAGTAAACCTAAGCTGTTGAGACAGCAATACTTGATTTTTAATCAACAGCTAAGCTACAAACTTTGGATAATTACATGTAACAGCAGTGACAGATGCGGACAAAAAAAAAAGATGTATTAGAACCTCATAATAGTAATTGTAATTTTAGTTAAACTTTAAATACCATTCAGAAGAAGTGTAGAACTTCACTATTTTCTTTCAATTTACTTATTCAATAACAGTAACAGTCAACACTGTTTGTTTAGAGATTGAAAAAAAGAATAGAAGGCATATTTAGTAAAGATTAGCTTGTCTTCCTTCCTCATGGTTACAAGCCTTATTTCATGTTTGTATCTGACCTCCACTTCATTTCCTCCTGAAGTAAAGCATGAAAAAAAAAAACCTATGTTTGGATCAGTCACCCAAACTTTATCCTGCTTAATGCAGGATCCTGTTATTCTCCGCTTTAAATGCAGACTAAAAGTCAGTACCCATGACTTGGAACAGTCAAGACAGAAAGCAACCGCTTTGTTATCCAAGTCCTCAAGACTCAGAATTAAACACTTTGCCATAATGTTTGCTCAATCACCCTCTCTATATCACATTAAGTCCATTCTAAACATTTAATTCTTCTCCAGCACAGGAGGGAAAAAAAAAGCTTTTTGTAAAGCTGGAAACTGAGAAAGATGTGTCTGATGGCATGCAGTGCCAACATGGGAATAGAGCGCAGAGCTTCCTGCACTGCGAGCTGGTCGCTGATCCCTGTCTGCAACATCTGACCAACATCGCCCTGCTAACAATATGACCACAGCAATAACGGGGCAGGGCTGCACATTACCGTTTAGTTTGGGCGCACAGAAAACACAAAATATGCAATTGGTGACCATTTGCAAATGATTTGACTTCGGCAAGTTGTTCTACATTAAATAAAATTAATGGAAGATAGAAATAATAAAAAAAACATTTGCACACTCAGATTTTCTTCTCACATTTACCACCTTCCAGATCCTACAACAACTGAGGCAGAGACTGAACAGAAGGGCAAGTGGGTAACGAAAGCAACCCCCATCCCTTGATGTGAAAGAAAAGCTCAATACCAGGATATTTCACATAAGACAAACCAGCCCACTCTCTTAGTAGCAGTAACCATAGCAGAAGAACACAGAAAAGAGCTAAGTCCACATCACATAAGCAGCTGCTACCGATCGATACCATCCAACCACACAAAATTCTGACCAAGCTCACAGAATCGCCACCTTCCAAACATAGTTGGACCCCCTGCACATGCGGTGGTGGCCAAACGACCCCTTTACGCACAGCACCTTACAACTTTGTTAGCGGATAATTAATACAATGCTCTAAAGCAAGGGCACAGGTGGCACTTCACCTGCGCTAAGGAAGCCGTGACTTTGCTGGTTTGGAAGACGAACTCCCTCCGGCCTGAACTCCTTCTGTACAGCAAGCACTTCAGCAGTTTCACTGCTGTAGCAAAAGCGTCACACACAGTAGGTACAGCTTTGGAACCAAGCACCACGTTCAGCGTGCTGTTTACATAGCAAAAGACTCATTAAAATAAGTTTATTGCTAACAAAGACTGCCAAAATAAACATAGTATTCTTGTTCTTAACCAGCGTGATGTATCAGGAAAAAAGTATTTGGGGTGAATTTTTCACTGGAATCATTTGGTGCTTTTAGGAATAGCAGTTTAAAACAACCTCTGAGTTCATATAGCATCCCCCTCCCCACACCTACACTTATGGGTTATTAAAAAAATACCTATAAAAAAAAAAGCACATATAAATTCTTCTATTCTTTCATTACATAAAACTCTATTACCAAGTTTCAACCCCTTTCATCCCTGTAATCCATGGATAATTCCTCCACAGTAGCAATGCAATACCGGTTATTTTTATAGATCAAACATTGGCAAGAAGCATCTACCGAGAGCTGCAGAGATTGTTTACTGTGGTAGCATTTTTTTTCTTCAAATTAGGCAGCTTTTGGCACGAATAGCATCACTAGACAAATAGCCAAGTGCTTTGGCATTGCTCTGCCATTAGCTGAAACCTGAAATTTTATTTAACGAAATGGTTTTTAATCAGTATTTGCTGATTTGCAGAATCCCCAGTGGACACTGAGGTTACTAATATTTGGAAAAGAGATTTTTTCTTTTTTTTGAAGAAAATCAGAAAAGAATGGTGCTAGCTGTTACAAAGGCTGAACAACTAAAGGATACTAATGACCCACTCTGCAATCTGATCAATACAGGCAAAAATATTGGGAGCACGTATCCTTCTAGTGAATGCGCATGAAATCTGGCTGCATCATATGTGTGGCATTAAAAGCAGAGCAGACTGGCTTTTTTTTTCCCCTTTCTTAAACTAAGTGAAATGCTTTAATTCTGGTGTGTAATAATACAAAATATAAGAACACTTGTAAGTGTCAGAAAATAGAACTGTCCTTTTCCAGTTAAACTATATTGCTATATATAAATCCATCACCCAGGAACAAAGAACAAAAGGCAATTCTGTTTCTTTAAAGCTCATCTCTTCAACTCTACAGTAGATGTTCTGAAGTCACAAATTAAAAATAGAAAGTTTCTAGAAAGAGTTAGGAGCTAAGAAAGAAATAACAGCATAAGAACTATAACAAACAAGGAAAAAAAATCTTCAGGAGCAGAGAAACATTTGGCTTGTCCACTCACTGGGCAATGAATTTCAGATCAGATCCTGATAGCTGCTACATTTTCAGCTCTTCGCTGTGCTAGATGGTTAAAATTAACACAATAGATTGTTCTTACTCATTCAAAATTACGTGACAATAAGCTCAGGAAAGTGAGGTGACTTCAATATTATTTCTGAAATCCCCTGAAAGCTCCTAAAACCAAAATCCTGCAACAGGATAGATGCATGTCAGCCATGAAGACCTGGAGACCACATACGAAGAAAGCTCAGCTGAGCGATCTGCTAAGATAACACTGCTGGTGTCACACTGGTACCCATCCAGGTGGTGAGACAGCTGCAGAGACATCTACTGAAAGGGTGACAGTCACAGCTGTACCGGTAACACATTTTTCATCAGGAGCAACGCTCTAGGGTCTCGATGGCAAGGTTAATTTTCTCTGAACTTCTATTCCTGTCCAAACTAGCGTAAATACAGCATTTACCCATCAATTTTATCTTAACAGAGAAACAAAAAGGCATTTTTTTCCCCAATTTTAAGGCATGTATATTCCAAGACACTGAAGCACACCTCTTCCAACCGCCTCCCTGCTCTGCAGCGTGCCACAAACATGCCCACAGCCGGCACTGTGATCACTGCCTGACAGCGAGCACTGCTTCTCCTGACAGCTCACACCACCACGACGGCTCACACCACCACGACGAGGCCGAAGCATAACGCTAAAACACCAGGGCTTGCACTTCACAGAACAAAAGGCAGCCACGAGCTCCTTTCTCTCCCCAGCTGCTGGTAAGATTTATGGGAGCTGCTCGTCACCACCCCGAAATTCTGCGCTCGAGTCCAGCACGTACTGAAGTCGCACAGTGACACGGGGCAAGGAAAGGGAAGTCTGGATTAGTTTTGCACAGCCCACGTTGACCTGTCTGCTCTCCTTTTGGAGAACATTCAGTCTTCAGATAACGCTTATCAATGCACCCTTAAATAACACGTATTCGATACTATATAAAACAGCTCCATTTACACTGTAGGTAGAGCATATATGCAAATAAAAAAAGCAGCACATGTATTTGAGAACTGTTAAGCTCTTCTTCAACGTAGCTGGCAGCTCAGAATCATTCAGTAGGACTGTATTTATAGTAGGGTTTCTTATAGATCACCCAAGGTCAAATGCCATTTAACACGATCATCAATGTGTACATGCAGCGCACATAAAAGCGTCACTTCACAGAATTAGCGGATGACACAAACTGGCAGAGGAGCAAGTCACACGAATACAGTAGTTTTACCAACCAACCTGCGCAATCTAAACGTGATATACCAAAAAGGTTTTCATAACTGCTGCAACAGGACCAAAAAGAATAAGACTGTATCACAGAGGTGTAACAAAAAACTTATTTATCTTAGCACAGGCAACAGAGGCTTTCAGCATATTACAATGAGAAAAAGAACAGTCACCAGATGTCTAAATAAGGTTGCAGAAACCACTTTCCTTTGTAGAGGTTCTCGCTTGAGCCTACAATGGCATCATGTACACAGCTCTAGTGCTGCCGTTTTCATTTTCAGCTCTTTATCAAACCAAAACCAGAAGAACCCACCAAGTGCAGCACAGGCTATGCATCTGAACCACCTTAATAAGTTCTCTATGGTAACCTTTTTTTTTTTTCTTAATTTAGCAGGAAAAGGATGGCGATAAGCATGCCACATATTTCAATTTGCGTATTTTAAAAATTCTGCCCTCGCAAGTTAGCTACCACGACAAACTAAATGGTGAGCTCTGAATTGAGGCTATGTGTCTTCTCCAAAGATAAATCTTATTCAATCACAAATGATTATGCTTAATACAGGCAAAATAGCGAAGTAGTAAGTCATATAATATAGCACTGGCCATACTAGAAAAATCTAATGGTCTCTTGGAGCCATACAGGGGTGGAGGGAAATAATCAGTTATCTGGCCTCATAGATGCTGCTGTTGAAGAAGCAGACAGTGTGGTGAGGAAGGTACACAAAGAAAGCCTCCTCGTTTGCAGCCACCGCATAAATTAGCTCCTGATAGGCAACGGAACTGATATCTAGAGAAAGACAGCTTATTACCTCTGCTTTTCACTTTGTTCAAATTTGCAGCATGTGTTGTAGATTAACAGTTACTTTTTCGCTTTTTACAGCTTCCCAAAAATAAAACACGCACACGAAACGCAGAATAGCAGCTGTTTATGACTTTTTACAGCGTAAGGAAATGAATTCCATTTTGAATTCCATTCCACATTTTTAGTTTTGGTTATGTTATTTTTGGAGGATGAAATAGTAGCATTCCAGCCAGTCTTTTTAAGACCTTTTCCCTGACTCTTAGTTTCAGTTGCTGTATTTCTACTTTTAAACGAAAACACATTTCCACTTACGATAATTTACACTGAAAGTGAGCTGTTTACCAAACAAGTAAGTGTTGCAATTTGAATATGATTTTTTCATATTTGGATTGCAATAGGCAGCCTAAAATGCTGATACAAAATTAATGTCAAATAGCATAAAGCAACAATACCAAAGCCCCAAGGCTTTTACAGGAAATCCACTGCAAATTTCATAAGGTCAATAAAAAAGCCTAACCAATTTATTATTTCATACATAGGCATGCAGAATGCGAAACTAGGAAACTTGATTCATTAACGTTGTATTTTCCTTGCTGTTAATTATTTAAACAATACTTACAGAGAGAGTGCAGAGAATAAACTGATGGACTTTGCTACAAAAATATGCATTTACAATCCAGTTAGGATACCTCCACGGTTTACTGATTTGTCCAATGTATTACACGAACTGGTCTACACTATAAAATTACAAAACACATATTTAAAAAAAAAAGGTGTTAAGCATCCTAGTTTTTGCAATTAGAATTTCTTTTCAGAAACTTAAACAGTTTTCAGTGTATCTAATCCATGTCCAAGCCACGGGAGGCAAGAGAATAAAAGTAACACTCCATTGAGTATAAAAGCAGAGTGTGAAAAAGTCTGCTGGGGTTAAACGTTAACCTGATGCATTTTTCAGAACGACTGTACTATTTTTAAACTGCTCTTTTTTGGCCACAGGTCAAAGTTTTCCTAGCAAAATACCAATGTGAAAACGCTGGGAGCGAAGCCCAGAGGCAGCTCTCTTTGCTTTGGCCTAGGCTAGAACTTATCTGAATCTAGCTAGATATGTAGCGCTGTTTCCCACCTCCCCTTCATTGACTGCTATGGGTAATACGCCTCGTTACGCCTCTGAACGTCTACGAGAGGAATAATGCAGCACTAAAGCCCTGAGAACGACATTTTTCAGATGTTATAGGAAATTCCTATATTCTCCACACAGCACAGGCATACATACTGTTCAGTCAGTTCCTGTATTTTTGGCCAAACAGAACTGAGTCATTTGAAAGAGAAAAAAAAAAAGAGAGAGAGAAAGGCTCAGTGTAAGTGCCTTGAGGAACTCTTGGAAAGGCTGGGATTCTTGCCCCCTTTTCTGTTCCTCTTCACTGGGACACACTGGAAATCTTGGGAAAGATTGGAAATATCAGGCCTGAAGACCCAGAGATTCAGATTTTAAAATGTATTAATAAAAATAAAGCGGGGCGGCTCTCACGGCCTTTTCCAGGGTTGAGATGTTTTAAATGGGGAAACGTAACTCCCTTCCCACTCCTTCCTGAGGGCACGGATTTCTCGCTAAAGGAAATTCAGTTTCACGCACTCACGCCGAAAAATGCGACTTGCCACAGGAGACGGGGCCAAAGGCAGGAAAACCAAGGGGACCCCGCGGGACCCCGGGGCCGACAGAGGCTCCGTGAGGCAGGTCCCCTTCCCCAGGGGCAGGTTTGGGCAGCGGGCGGCCGAGCCCGGCGCTGGCGGGCGGCGTTCCGGCGAGGTTTGGCAGCTCGCACAAAGCCAGGTACTCGCTCAGTTCACACACACGGCGCTCGGGAGGCGCGAAAGGGAAGGGTGGGAGCGATGCTGGAAGCAAAGCCGCCTCCCTCTGCGGCTCCGGGCTTTCCACAGGCGTCTCCGGGCTTCCCACAGGCGTCTCCCCCCAACGTTACCCCAACCTTTAGCTTGGTATTGAAGCACGGCGCCGTGCCCCCCACCCCCTGCCCTGCCCTCCTCGGGGCCCCACGTCCCCCTCGGGCCGGGAAGGAGCCTTCCCCGTCCCCGCTCAGCCTCCTGCGGGATGCCGGAGCTCTTCCCTTCCTTCCTCCCCGCCTGCCGAGGCGCTGCCTTTGTTCCCCCCCCCCCCCCCCCTTTCCCCCCGCCGCCATCCCCTCACCAGCAGGCTCTCCACGTTGACCGGCGAGCGCGGGTCGCGGATCATGGACTCCAGCTTCCTCTGGCGGCCCTCGAGCATCCCCGCCGCCGAGTCGGGGAGGGGGGCCGCCGACATCTTCGCCGCCTGCTGCTGCTGCTGCTGCTGCGGCTGCTGCTGGCTCATCCTGCCGGGGCTCGCCCAGCGGCGGCGGCGGGACGCCTCCCCTCTCGCTGCCGGGGAGGAGGAAGAGGAGGAGGAGGAGACGGCGAGGGGTCGCTCCGGGGCCTAGCGCGGCGCGGTTGGGCCGCCCCGCGGCCGCCCGGCCATGAAGGAAGCCGGGAGGGGAAGGGAAGGAAGGGAGAAGCGGGGCGAGCGGCTCCCTTCCTCCCGCCGCTCAGCGCCGGGGCTGCCTCCCCTGAGCCGCTCCCGCTCCCTCCGAGCCGCCCTCGCCGCTCAGTCCATGCTGAGGCGGCCGCCGCTGCCCCTTCTTCCCCTTCTTCCCCTGCCGCCGCGCCCGCCCCCGGCCCGGCCCCGTGAGGCGGCCTCCATTACCCACAAGGCTGCGCTGCCGGCGGCCGCCTTGCTGGGGGCTCGCTCCCCGGCCCTGACGGGGTGGGGGCTCGTCGTCGCTGTCTCTCGTCCCTCAGGGGGCTCCCAGCGAAGGGACCCCGGGCCCGGAGGCTGTGGGGACGCGGGGTGGGGTGGGGGGTCAGAGCTTTTCGTGGGTGTGAAGAGAAAAATGAGGGGAAAAAGAGCTGAGCTGAGGGGGTGAGGAGGAGGTGGGCTGCGGGGTGTGGTGGGGAAGGGGCACGTAGTCCCACAACTTGGAAAAAAAAATATGAAACCCTGAAGAATTAAAAGACTTTCGTGTGGATTCCGACTCTGTGTGCTTATTGGCGCGGCGCACGAACCTCCAGACAACAGGCAGAGCTCGTGTCTTGCAAAGGGGGAAAGGACCACGCTGTCCTGTTGGCTTGCTGATAGCTGGATGGCAGCGGGCTGATGTCAGAAAAACGGGCAAATGCTTCGGCTTGAAAGGAAGAGGAGATGGATTCAAAGAGAAGTCACTACGTGACTCACTCGCGTGGTTTGGAGTGAGATCACCCCGTGCCGCGTTCTGAGTCAGGACCCTGGAGGCCAGCAGCCCCCGGTTCCAGGGGGGTTCAGCTCTGGGTGTCTGGTAGCCCCAGCCTCAGCGCCAGGCTGCGCTGGGCAGTCGGCTGGGCCAAAGTCCCCGAATCGCATCTGTGCATGTCAAACTCACATTTCTTTCACTGAGATTCCTTCAGGAGTTTGGGTTTTCTGAAGGAATCAGTGAAAATACGTTTGGGAGATGTTCTTTTATTTATTTTGTAGGGCTACCTCATCCCCAAAACAGATCAGGACCCACTTCGCTGTAACATGCGCCCCAAAACCTCACAAAATTTGCTCGAGTGGTTTACGTGGAGACAAGATAAAAGATGTAGGTCCAAGGGATTCCACCAGGAATAGGATGTGGATGCTGGTAGCATTGTGAAGTTACATGAGCTAGCACTTCAGCCCTTAGAAACTCTAAATTACTTAAACATAATTTCTTCCCATATGGCCTACTTGTAAGTGAGTAGGCTAATTTCTTGTAAGCGGCAGAGCAGAAATGTGTATCTTTGCTTTTTTTTAAAGAGATTTAAATAGGTTGGGACAAAAGACCAAATGTGGGCAACATATTTCCAGTGATCAACCTGCTGGGTTTTGTTAATGTCAACAGGAATCTTTGGGGTGATTTCAGTGAGCTTTGAGTCAAGCACCAGATGATTTGAAGATATCAGTTTCCCATTGACTGTAGGCAAGCTGTGTCTCTTTCCTCCTTTTTTTAATCTATAACGTTTGTCAAAACTAATCTATACTTTATCTAGCTCATATGATTTATGGACATTATTTAGGGCAGCGTTTAAATGACCGTAACAAAGAAATTCTTAAATAAGCGTAACAGCCCTTTTTGCATACAAAAAAAAAAAGGTGCGATTGCAACTTCAAAAGTGAGTGTGTAGAAACAGTCCCTTCTTGAAATTCTTGCCCAATAGATCTATTCCTCCAGCCTTCAGGACATAGTTGCTTACTGACGAAACAAGTTTTACTCTGTTAATGTTAGAGAGACAAATTTACAATGGCAGCATCAGCTGAATTCCTTTGTACGGCACAAATCCTCAACAAAATCATCAGCTCAGTTCTAACAGCAAGATCTTTATTACTGGTTATAAATGATTAAGTGGCAGAAAGAGCACTTTGAAAGTCAGATCCTGCTCTCAGTTTGTAGGCTTGGTATTTGGGAAAACACTGTTTTAACATGTTAGTTGAGCAAATTGATACGGGTGTCCTAAAGGAAAAATAACACCACCTTGTGTGGTGTTTTTGCAATTCTACCTTTTCTGTCTATAGTACCATATATCTCATAGGATAACACCTATCCCTGATAGCATTTAAGGAAGAACTGGCTTTATTTAGTCCATGCACAATGGTTCTGAAGTCTGCTGCAGTGAATTGTCAACTGTTACTTAACCGTGTTTTGCAAGGCAAAGCCAAAGACTCCCAGGGTGCTCTGAAAGCAGACTGCAGCTGTAAGCATGTGAATCCACAGCTGGAGACTTCTCTCTATCTCTCCTCCCTGGGATGCCATTTAACTCTTTAGGTGTCTAAATCCAAATATCTCTTAGGTGTCCTGAAGCACTCATGAGTTTGCTGTTGACCTTTTTCAGAAGTCTGTGTTTTTATAAGCAAATTCATAAGAAGCTGGTAAGCTGAACATTGATCAGCTTCAGTGCCTCGTGAAAAGCAATTTTTAATCCCCCAGTACAGCCCCTGTAGGAGTGTCACACACTTTTAATCCACAGGGCTGTGGATTAGGAGTCACCAGCTTCAGGTGTGAGGATGGTTAAATGTTGGAACAGGCTTCCTAGGGAGGTGGTTGATGCCCCATGCCTGTCAGTGTTCAAGAGCCATTTGGACAATGCCCTCAATAATATGCTTTAAGTTTTATTAATCTCTGAAGTGGTCAGGCAGTTGGACTCCATGATCTTTGAAGGTCCCTTCCAGCTGAACTATTCCATTCCATTCCATTCCAGATTGTTCCTTCAGGGTACTTCCAGAGGGATCAGGGCCTCTCAGGAAGACAAGGAATTTGAATCTGGACCTCAGACATGCTTTACCTACCAGCTATTGCAAAAGAGGAGAAAGGAGACAAGCCACTCACGTGTGCATCAGCTTTAGGAGAAGGGGCTGCTCTGTTCTTAGCACTTTCAGCTGGCTTCTTACGGCTTTTGTGAGCCTTCTTCCTAGGCTTCCGCTCTCTACCATCCATGCAGAAAGAGCATAAGAGCACTGTGGAGGGGGGAGTAGATTCAGCTAATTGGTAAGGTGCCTAAAAATTAGATGTAACACCTCATGTGGTTGGATTTTACATATGAGTTGCCAATGATCTCATGTAATACTTCTGTGTAGAGACGTTAGTGGACTCTCATCACAGAATCAAAGAATGCTCTGGGTTGAAAGGGACTCTTCAAGATCACCTGGTGCATCTACATGGGCAGGGACATCTTCCTCTGGATCAGGTTGCCCAAAGCCCCATCCCACCCAACTTTGAACACTTCCAGGGATGGGACATCCACAGCTTCTCTGGGCAGCCTGTTCCAGAGCCTCACCACCCTCATCATTGTGACAACAGAGTAAGAAGGACAGTAAAACAAATAGTCCAGCATGTACACGGTCTTTGAAATCTGCCAAGCCTAAGCTCTGACAAACTGCTACAGGCAAAGGTGTGCAGCTGTCAGCCCTCCCCTTTTGGGAGCCCAAGGCACTGCTCTGACAGCTTGAACATCGCAGTCAGTTGTCGTGACGAAAATAGGGCAAGAGGCCATGTTTTAGGTAATGAGGTCTTGGGACATTAGAGGTTACAGCTAAAGATTGTCATCCCGCCTCCAGAAAATGATCTACATTGATTTCACAAGCATAACAGGTGCTTTATTTTTAGATTCATAGATATGAAATAGGGAAGGAAAGGAATATACATTTTGTTTGTTTAATTTATTTTTATTTTTTCTTTCTCACATGGTAGTGTTTAATCGGTCTAAGGATTAAAAATTTGTTTCTTCTGGATTAAAAATTAAGCCTTTTTTCATGATTTCAGGTTAATGAAAACAGACGGTAAGGAAGGTACATGACTTTGTATCTGGGAAATGTAAGAGGACATGTTTTAAGGGAGCTGTAAAGTTAAATAGTCAGCCACAGTCATCATCGCTGTTGATTTTCTGATTCCACTGTTGTCTTGGTGCAAATATTTTAGTTATGCAAAGTACACACGCAGAAAAAGCATTTTTTAATGTTCTTTTTCTTTTAGTTCATGATACGGCCTCTGTTGAATTGCAACTAGCAGCTTTAAATACAAGCAGCTTTTCAAAGCCGATGCATTTCCAAACCAGCCCTCAGTAAGAATGACACCACCACATCAATCACTGGCACAGGCCAGCTATAAAATTACAAAACCACTCAGCCATCTGTATAATTAAATGCAAACCAAAGTAATCAAGCAAATGTTAAAGAAAATATCTTCATTTTGTAAACTTTATAGGTGAAGGCCTACATCTGCTGATTCTGATTGCGAAGAAATGTATGTCTCCGACAAATATGCCTTATTATAGCTTTCCACTCTTTCAAACAGCATATGCTGCTAGCAGATAAATGCAGAAATATTATTCGGTACTGTCTGCTCTCTAGAAGTCAGTAATCTAAATCACAAATACCAACAGATCAGGTAAAGGAGGTGTGAAAGAAAAGGTAAAGTGGCTGTGTAAGGACTGGGTGTGTCCTGATAATGCAGGACATCGCCTCTGCCTCTCTGATTTCATGTGTTACATAATTTTCCCCAGCTAGCTACGGTGGCTTTCGATAATAAGGTAGTTTTGTAGTCTCTTGGATGCATCGGGAAGACCAAAGTGAAACCATGAATGTAGGTTAATTGAAATGCTTACGTGATGTTGATGTGCTAGATTCTGTGCTGCAGATCTCGGGAGGAAACATGTAGTAAGCATAATTTGGAAAGCAAGGACAAAGTGTCCTAAAGATTTCTTTTGCTGCTTTCTACATTTAGCCTAAAGTTTGGAGCTCTACAGCCCGTAGACATGAGTCACAGCAGTTCAAGGGGCTGCGCTGATTTATGAAATCCTCCCCATTGTGCTGTCAGTAGGCTGCTCACGGTACACTAGAGCTGAGGAGCATTTCTGCTATTCTTATTTCTGCTGCATGCATCATCTCTGGTGTGTCCCTTGTGTGACACATTGTAAAGGCTGAAAAATTGGAAGCGTGCACAGTGCAAAGCTGCTGGTCCCTCAGAAGTGCTGGCCACAGCTTCTCAAAGGTGTTTCAGCCTGCTTTTAATTCTGATGAGGAGACAAAGAGGATCAATTCACTCCTGCCACTTGCATGCCTGTAATACTTGCCTCTTCTAGTGAACACATACCAATATGAATATAAGCGTTTTTGATAATTTATCCTGGATTTCAGATCAAACATTTAAATATCTGCCTCCCAAAATGGAACCCAAAGTCCAGAGTTGGGCAAATAGGCTGCTTATATAAAGCAAGAGGAGAATCAGACAGTTAGTAAGAAAACTTAGCTAGACAATAATTGAGAAGACTATATTTGGATTGCACTCTTGGGTTTTGGTGTAAAATCCATTGTAGTCATGTAAATCCTTCCTCTGATCTGGCTTTTAGCCATGAGTATGCAGCAACTGGCTTGGAGAGACAGTAAAACCCTGGGCAACAAACACTCCCGGCTATTAGGGTGAAATGCCAGTGGAAGATGACTCGTATATAAGAGGCTAAATAAAGATGAGTATTGCTGCAGTTCTGTGTGCATCTCTGAATGCCCACATTATGTATCTCCATACTAGCACTGTCATTCCTACGATCTGTTTTTCATCAGGACTTAGCTACTGTGAATTGTGGGGAAAACAAGCCAGTCTAGCTGATGCTGGGGGGTAAACAACTATGGTTGCTGTGCCTGCTCTTGGGGAGCTTGCAGAGGTCGTAAAATAGGCATTAAAACAGTCATGAGCATACTAGTGAAGACATAGCTTTGCAGATACAAGTTTACATGCTTGGAGAAATTGTGTAATTTTGTATTTAAACAACAGCAGAGTCAAGCAGAAAAGTCACAACTGCATAGGGAAGGAGGGAAAGAAAAATAGAATAACCAGACACAGGCAGTTTGCTTATTTTCTCATTTTGTCCAGCAAGAAGGACAGTCTTGTTTAAGAACTGGAACGCTGCAATTGAGGGCTACAAGGGGAGGGGGAGATTGCAAAGAGCTGCCTTTGAGAAACAGCCACAAACAGGCTGAAAGCTTGTGGGTAAAAATTAAGGACCGGACTGACAAAGGACACCTTGTGGTTGGGGCCTACTACAGGCCACCCGATCAAGAGGAGCCTGTTGATGAGGCCTTCCTGCTTCCGCTATGGGAAGCATCATGCTCACAGGCTCTCATCCTGATGGGGGACTTCAACCACCTGGATGTCTGCTGGAAAAGCCACACAGCAGGCTGTGAGCAACCCAGGAGCCCAGGTATTAGACAAACCAACCGGAGGAGAAGCGTTACTGGACCTGGTGCTCACTAATGCGGATGAACTCATTAAAGAGGTGAAGATAGGAGGCAGTCTGGGCTGTAGAAACCATGCTCTGGTTGAGTTCCTGGTCTTGAGGAATATGTGCCTGGCAAAGAGCAAAGTCAGGACCCTGAAGTTTAGAAGAGCGAAATTCCAGCTGCTTAAAGAATTTGTGGATGAGATCCCCTGGGACACTGTCCTTAGGGACAGAGGAACTGATCAGAGCTGGCAATTCTTTAAGGACACTTTCTTAACACACAAGAGCTCTCCATCTCCGTACGTAAGAAATCAAGTAGGGAAAGCAAGAAGCCAGGATGGCTGAGCAAGGACCTGCTGGTCAAACTGAGGTGCAAGAGCGAAATGCACAGGCAGTGGAAGCAGGGACACATGGCCTGGGCAGAGAACAGGGATGCTGTCTGGATGTGCAGGGATGGGATCGGGAAAGTGAAGGCACGGATGGAACTGAGCTTGGCAAGGGATCCAAAGAATAACAAGAAGGGATTCTCTGGGTACATTGACCAGAAAAGAAAGGACAAGGAGACCATATTCCCTCTGATAAGCGAGAAGGAAGAGCTGGTAACGACAGGCATGGAGAAGGCTGAGGCACTCAACAACATTTTTGCCTCAGCCTTCAGTGCCAGTCGGGCTTCCCATATCTCTTGTTTCCCTGAACCTGTAGATGATGGCTGGGGGAGCAAAGTCCCTCCCACTGTAAGCAAAGAGTAGGTTTGAGAGCACCCAATGAAACCAAACAGGTACTAGTGCAGATATAAAATAATGGGGGGGGAAGTGCCGCTCATTTACCATGTCTTCAATAAAATAATTTGATATGGTAAAGCTGGAGATTATATGAATTGATAAGGGAACTTTTCATATACATTCTCTATAGGAGATCATCCATAAAATATTCCTGAAGGTAACATGCTATTCTAGAACTACAAAGAACTGACTGTAGACAGAAATGCCTTATGGGGTGAAATAGAAGGGTTTTTGTGGAATCATTGGAAATTCACATTGGTCGGAATTAAAAGGACCAGTCTTGGTCAGACTTGTTAAACATTTTTGAGTTAACCTTTTTGTTTAACAGCATGAAATCAAGGAGTGCGCTGATGATCTTGGTTATTTGCACAAAGTCATAAGACAGCACCAACAGAGGGTCGAGGGCTGGGATATTGCTTGGGAGAACTGGATCATCTCAGTGGTGGGAATGACAGAAATGGGATGTAATTAAATAGGACGGTCTGTAGTGGAATGTGCTCTTTGGGAGTAGTAAAAAAATCTGTTATAAGGTGGGAGCTTATCATTTGGAAACAGCTGAGGAGAAAGACCTCAGGCTGTGTTAGCTGGTAGCACTGTGGAATTAAAATGCGTAAGCGGTACTCTAAAATTTAACAGATACTCTAGTAAGATAGGGTAAGGCCAAGATGAAGTAAAACCACCACGGGGACATAAATAGCTCTATTCATGTGTCGAATGAGAGGAACTGAAATGGGAAATTGGGCAGAGGTAAAGGACCACGGGAGCCTGTTTTATATGAGGTGACTGTGAAGTGCAGCATATGGGTGACTGAGAGTATGGTGGTCTCTGTAGGTACACCAACGAAGTCAACGCCAAGGAGCCTAAGAGCTGTTTAAGTTACAGAGCAATGCTGACAGACGAACATATGCATGTAAACTGGCTACAAATAGATTTAGATTGGAAATAAGAACCTCCTAGCTACGAGCAATGAGGTTTTAGTACTGCCTTCATCCGAGTGAAGCAGCAGGAAAGTAATTGCGTTCGGCAGGAGCAGTACGTTTCTGAAGGGTTGTGTGATGCGGTGACTGGAAGGGCAGGGGCTGGGGTCGGGAGCCCTCCAAGTCGCTTTCAGCTATTTGTTTCTGTAGCTGTAGTCCTAACAGCTGGTAAAAAGAGTAGTAAGGCCTGGATGAAAGTGAAACTAAACGATTTCACGACCACTCAAAAACTTTGCGAAGATGGCATTTTTGTTCAAAAGCCACAATGAATATAACAAAACCAGCATGGTTTGGATGGAACCAAACTGACTGTTTTCCTTGCTGAAGGAAAATAACCTGGGGGGATTGCTTTGCACAGACCAAAGTTCTGCTTGAGCAATGCAGACCATTTGCTCTGGATGCTTGAAAGAAGAGTGACAATGGCTTTTTATCTCATAGCGCAGAGATACTCGGGATAAGGAAATCCTACTTGTGGCCAAGGGAATTTGAAGCAGAACCCTACTCTTTAGGAAGTTGCCCAAAGACTGAGGATCCCTGGAGTGGAAGAACGGGGAAATTCTTCATGCTGGAGCTGTTCCCCTGCACAAAGGCACCAAGTTCGTGGTGTCGGTGAGGAGGAGCACAAGAATGGTGGCTTCCCACCCTGTGCAACATCAGGGCGGGAGCAGGAAGGATTGGGTGTACCCTGCCTCAGGACACCCTGTGCGGAGGGGGCTCTGCTACCTACAGAAATGCTCTGATCAGTGAACTGGTGGTAACTGGGGACTTTCCTCCAACAGAGGTCACCTCCTCCTTTTTTTTTATTTTTTTCTTTTTTCTTTTTTTTTCCAGACAAAACCATTCAGCAAACTCAAAGCAAATAGTTTAGGCATGACTGAAACCACATTTTCCAGGGAATTAGCTATTAAAATAAATAAATAAATCATCCAAACTCTTAACTGCTACCACTTTTAAACTCTGTGCTGCTTCTTTTGCACCTAAATTAAAATGCATTTTTAAATCTTTTTTTAAGTATAAGAATTTGACCTTTCTACCCAGCCAGGGCTATAAATTAGGGTTCATTAATAATGCTGTTCTACTGGGGCACAACACGTATTATATTGCTTACAACTAATGCTTAGTTCTTCAGCTTACCAATTTTTTCCCCTCTTTTCAGCCCCTTTCATCTGGTCTGGTCCAACAGCCTGTCCATGGAGGAGGGGAAATGGTATTAAATTCAGTATTAAATTGCCACCCTTTTTGGATCAACTAATTTAAAACTAATAAAAGGAAGTATCCTTGTCACTGCTACTTGTTCAGTAGTTTAAATAGTTTGTGCTATGCCACAACACACAAGTGAAAACATAGGAAACAAAATAAATAAATAAATAAATATCTAGCAGGAGTCGATAGGAGTGCAGGAGGTGTTACAGTACGTCAGAGTTCCAGGTCAGAAGCAAATGCTGGAAGTGTGACGCTTCCCGAATGGAAATACGAAGAGATTTCACTTAGAAAAGGATGAAATTTGGGCATTTCAGAATTTTCCAAGCAGCTGCTCAGGACTCTCCCACAACAGGTATTGCAGGCAGCCGGGCCGCTGGAAGCCTTGGAACCTGGGATGGCAGAAAGACTTGGGTGCCTGATGTGTTGAGAGGAAAACAGCAGCTGGGCATCAGGGGGAAGCTGTTTCTTTCCACCAAATTAGAATTTCACAGTAGAAAACTGTTCAACTGGAAATGTTGTGATCTGCTGCCTTGGATCTGTGCAGCACAGCAGCATTGCATAGCATCTTCTCAGGTCAGCAGTTTCCGAACATTTTCCCTAGACTGTGGTATATACAGGATATATTCCATATATACGGTGTTTTCAACTGAAATGCTTGATGCTGAGGATTTTGCAGCTCACAAGAAATGTTGAGCGAGGTGGTGGAGTCAGAGTGGGCTTGGACAGCCCTCTGGTGGCCTGGGGCTGGGGACGGGGCTGGCAGAGCTGGTAAAGGCATAAGAAATAGGGATCATTCCTCTCTTCCTTTTCTCCAACATTTCCCTCAAAACTCCGCAGCAGTCCAAGCTGCTTAGAGGATTTATGTCAGGCCAGTTATGATGACGAAAGGATCTATTTCAGTTCCTATCTGGCCACTGTAAAAACGACATATTGGGACATGACAGAGGGAGGAGGAAAGGGTTGAGGTTATCTCCCAGCTTTTTTTAAGTGTCTGATTATTTAACCTAGAGAGGGAACAATTCTGTCATTGTGCAGGTTACTGAAGATTAATCAGATGTTGCATATTCTCCTGTCTCATAATACAAGAAAGATGGGGCACCAAAGGAAAAAAAGAACAAAACATGTCTATGTAAAATTAAAACAAGGAACATTTATTTGTGCATTTGTACATTTTTGGTTCTCAACTGCAGTTGTCGGTAAAATGCTAATTTTGATCATGTGCTTGGAACATTGAATTATTTTGCAATTTAAATTCTTAGTGGTTGTGCAGTGAAGTTTGAGAGCATCGGTAAGCCCTGGAGCAGGATCCCTGAAGACAGCAGAGGCATTTCCAGAGCTGTCTTTGAGAGGATGCTCTCCTAGGGCATCTTAGGAGATGGTCCTGGCACTCCCACGGCTGCTTCAGGGTGCACAGCCTGAAGTCCGTGTTGTAGGATCTGCAGCCTGTGGAAGCTGATGAGGACTTAGGATTCATTGCAGAGCACAGCTGATAGTAGTTTGCAAAGGAGATCAAGGTAGTCACCCCTATTTTGTAAATGGGCACAGAACAGAGAAATTATCTGCCTGGTGGCAGGGCGACATGGTGGTGGTGGGATGTGCAGATGTGGTTGGATGCGCAGGTGCATGTGTAAGTGAAACTGTCCCTAGAGAACCCAACACTGAGGTTCTCTCTGCCTGGAAACTGAATACCCAAATCTCATCCGCCTGATGATCACAGCAGTGAATCTCAGTAATTCTTCTGCTAACACTATTACCATTGTGAATCCATTGTTACTTTTAAAACGTGAATTACCTATACAAAATATAGAAGTGTAACGATTCAGTTCCATGTGTAATTTATACAGCTTACTCATACCCACTTAAAGCCGTCATTTGGTGTCAATGAAGCACACTGCTGAATATTCCTGATCAGAAGCAATTAATTGACTGAATAGACACCATTCTGATCAATTTTTGATTTCAAAGGTGGTAAAAGCTTTTCAGGTATTGTTCAGATTTATGATTTTTTTTTTTTTCCTTTACAGCTATACCATTTTCTCTTCAAAATACCACTACAGTTTAGCAGATTTCCCTCCTTATCCCACAACGATAGCTCCGACTTGTCACTTTTAGCAAGAGTCCAGTGAAGGCAGGCATGGAGCCAGCTGAGGGAGCATAAATGCATGAGAAGTTTGCAGGCAACCTCTATGTAAACAGTTTTTGTTTTCTTGTTTTCATTTCCAGGCAACAGATTCTCAGTGAGACATCCATAGCACACAGACTATCTGGACAGCTGTCTGACCCCTTCTATCCAGATTGTAACCGTCTGTATTTTCTCTGGGTATAAAAGAACAGTATTTTCAGATTGACAATAAAAGATATTTTCATTTGTAAGATGCTTGCTTTTAAGACTCTATGAAACAATCATTTAATGTCACAAATTTAATTCCTTCTTGAAAAGAAGTCTGATTCCTGAGCTTAAATCTGCAGTAGATTTTTTAATAGAGTCTAGAGTCTTTCAGACTGGAAAACAAACAAACAAAAAATAATTTTAAGTAGTCAATAAATGTAAAGTAATCCATCATTTTCTTTTGTGCTACTCACTGGCTGAGGGCTGTCAGTGCTTATGACACTTTCCAAACAAATCAAATCCACTGATCTGTGCATCGGGACTGCTGACATACGTGTCAGATTTGGTAATTGAAACACTATATTTGTATTTATCCCTTTATTCATCTCCTTAAGAAAAAATCTGAAATTAAGAAATGTTTAAGCTCAAGAGAGGTAATGCTAATGTCTTCGCAGTATTTTCTTTTACTTCGAACCTCTAGCCACAGGAAGAATTCATCCCCAGGCCTAGAGGCAGATCTCTGCATTTCTCTCATGAATACTTGCCCAGGATGGGATCATTTTATATCATTTCACACGTGTTTGTTTTACCTTCAGCCAGATAAGGACAGAAATCATCAGCTCGGAGAGCCTCTCCCCACCTTGAGTGCCTTGCTCATGTTGCTGGGCAGTTGAGGTCAAATCTGGCTCCAAGGGGAGTTTTGCCACAAGACTTTGTCTCTTACATAGAACAAAATAAAGCTTTAACAAAATGAATCCCTAACAATTTATGGAGAGCAGCATTATAAAGGAAATCACAGTTCTCTGTTCCAGGCTACAGATTCTGTGCAACCTGCTTTAGTGTAAAGGGTAGAGGCAGCACATGAACGTCGTCCCCTTCTTTTCTGAGGTGTCAGGGGAGAGGAAGTTCTGCTTCCATGAATAACCACCGGGAAGTTTGCTTTGATCCTTGCACACCCAGAAAATAGTAGTGCCTGGTGTTACTCGGAGTACTTTCATACGGTCAGGAAAATATCTTCTGAATGCTCATGGTTCTTGCCAGGGAAAACAGGAGTCCATTTGTTCATTCATTCATCCATTCTGTATGCAATCTATTTTTTGGGCCCTCCCATACAACAACACAGGCAGAATACAACCTAGCAGATGAGAACTTCAGAAGACCATCTCATCCCATCTTGCATAAAGATTGATCTTATCAGTAACACCATAGAGATATTTATTGTGTTCCCATTTTCAAAATTGCTTCATGCCTTCCATAGTTCCAGACAAAAGGCTAGAATTTTACTTTTCCTCTATCAGCAATATTTAGTAGGATGTTTTTCATAAAGGTACCCGTTCAAGAACTTCTTTGTGAGTGCTTGTTAGGAAAACAAAGGAGTAGTTAGGTGCCTACAAGCAGCTACTGCTGCAAATAACAAAGGGAAATTTTCCGTTTGCTGATGTTTTCTTCTGAGCCCCAGCTGTCTGTTATTTTGGTCACGCTAAGTCTCAGTCAGATATCTTGATCTTAAGAAAAGTCTGTATCTAGCTTCAACTTTTACTGTTAATGACTGGTATAATAAACACGGGGCCTATTGACCTCGTTTTATTCCGAGTTGGCAGGTATTTGCTTCTTAGCTTGCACTGAAAGGTTCGGGGCCATCTCTAATTCACAATCCCCTTTAAAACTTTATTATCCCAATAAATTCTGAGATGTTTTTTTTTACTGGACTTTGAACTTTTCTCCTGATGGATAACTTTTATTTTCACGCTTGGAAATGAACTCTTTTAATGTTGAGGTCACAGTTTGTGCACACAAATGTTATCCTAGATTTAGGAGCCAGCAAACCTCTCAAGAACGTGTGCCTTCTAATTAAAATCCATATAAAAAAAGATTTTCCCTTTACCAGCTTGCTGAAACTTTATATCTGATCCACTACCTTTCTACTTTGCAAGAAAAATATCATAAATTCTTGTTTCATTTTTTCCATGACATTCACTTTGGCAGCATGTTAGAGAAGCAACTACTGCTGTAACCTGTCTGTGACATTTTTGTGGCCATAGATGAAAAAAAAAAAAAAAAGTTCCTTGGAAAACAACAGCCATGCTACCAAAATGGCTTGCCTGGCTGGAAAAGACCCTTGCATTATCTAAAATCAGTTCTGTACGGGATTTGCATGAGAATCTGCAAAGGAGTGAAAGCAAAGCTGTTCCAGGAATTCAAATAGCTTCTTGCAGATTTTTTGATTCCTACAGTTTCCATTTGAAGTGCTAATGCCAAGTCTTCCTTTTGAAGAAGGATGCCATAAAATATGAGAGGCCTAAAAAAGTCAATAAAAGGTTAACAATGTCCTGAGCTTTCATCTTTTGGATTTGCTGTTACAACTTCGAGGATTTAATTATTGTCTCTTACAGCCTCATCCCTTACTCGAGGGGTGACTACAAACCCCTCGTTCATGGGGCATGCTGTGAGAAGCTGCCACACATCCCCATGGGCTTGGAAACACAGCCACAGGGCCACTTCATCAGAAGGCCTTCAGGCCATCATCAGAGGAACTTAAAGGTTGGACGCGGTGCTTAGGGACATGGTTCAGTGGGTGACGTTGGTAGTAGGGGGATGGTTGGACCAGACGATCTTGGAGGTCTTCTCCAACCTTGGTGGTTCTATGAACTAAGTATGACTTACATCGACTTTTACATGACATACATGGGTATCACAGTCCTTTAGGAAACATGTCAGAGAAGCCTTGTAGAGAGTTACATAAACCATACACAACCATGTCTACTTTATTCAATGAACTTTTCACAAATTACTGTTGGGAACCCAAACCAGCAGATTACTGCTCTGGATAAACACTTGAGCGGTTCCGTAGGTTCCAGGCCTGACACTGAGGTGATGGAACAGGCAATAGCTTGAAGCTCACCATGAGCTCCAGCTACCCAGGAATAGCCGGGGCCTAGCAAACAGGCCGCCCTCAGCAAGAGCTAAGGTAACTTTTGAAATCACTATGATTTAATTTTGCCTATAAACAAAACTCTTCGCACACAACAAAAGACTATTCAAAATGAAGGAATTTGCTGTCTTTTAAGTACTTTCTGGAAGATACTAATAATTTAATCTTCTCTCTTCTTCGCAAATTGCATTATTTAAAAACTGCAGTTCACAACTGAAAATCCCAGGGAGTAATTTCCCATCCCAAATAAGGCCTGAACTGGCAACTTGTGGAGTTTGTTCCAATTACAGAGTCAGCAAAATCAGGACATTTTATAATTATAGATTTTGGCCGTTGTTCTTGCTGATTAATGCATTTAGATCCTCAGACATTCTTACTGAAGGAAAGACAAAAATGTTATTAGAGTTTTCTAATTTATTGCAGGCAGAGTCCTCAAATAATGAGGGAAACGCTTAGACAAATATGCTGAAAATAGACACATAGGGACTCAACAAAAATATTTTATCTTAATAACCTGCCAGAAAAAATCCAGCATTATTATACAAACTCAGAGTAAGATTCTATCACATTTACTTTTTAGGCAAGCTTGTAACTTGCATTGAGTTTCAGCTTCGCTCAACAACTTTTCCTACAGACCAAGTCTAATCTTTCCATCAAGTTAGCTGACTTCTTGAGCCCATGCAGGACATTGCTTTCCAGTACCGCAAGTGGATAATGCTGCACGTATTCAGATAACAACAAGAATATCTTCCAAAGTCCATTTGTTCCACTGTAGGCGCATTTATTGAAACAATCCAAAGTATTTAGGAAAATTATTCAAGCAGAACTGTCATCTTAGAGCTTCTCCCATTTCAGTGATAATCGTGCAGCTTGAAGTTAAAAAAAATAATTCTACAGCTCAAAAACCTGCACAAAGGAGGAACAACAGAATCACAGGAGATTTCTTCCAAACAAAAATCCCTAATGTTCTAATTAGATGATGTACGTTCTGCCTTTTAAAACAGCCTTAACATTTGCAAAATGCTTACCTTGTAAAAATTGATTTCCTTTCTACGTAGTTCAAAATGCTGCATTGTCAGCTAACAAAATCCCACCCTAATGCATGGCATTCAGTGTGCCTCATTCGGTGCTGGAAATTGTTACAGATTTCATGGCAAACATTTTCTCAAGTTATTGAACAAGTCTAGGTGAATCAACACACAGAGCCCTCTCTCTCCCCCCAGGAAAAAAACAGAACAGCAATGCAAAAATGAAATAGCAAGTTGCCATTTGGGGAGAAGACAGACAATGAAGGCACAAGACGATCTGGCTGTGCAAAACTTTTAACCCCCACCCCCAGCTTCACTGGAGGAGCATATTCCTCAGTTTTACATTCTCTGATCGATATATGAAATGTCCTTTCAGTTTGCTTTATTATTGTAACAGCTCAATCTGTTGTTTGCACTCTACAGACGTGTAGAAAAAAAGGGACCCACCACAGAATCCCTGCCTTCCAGAGCTGGAAGTTGATTGAACATACACAAAATGCCAAGATTACTTTCTGACATGAATTTGTGTTTGGTGTATTTCGCAGTCCGCATAATACAATATTTTGCAGAACTAGTGAACCTTGTAGGAAGACAGATCAACTCTCAAACCGTATTAGGCATATTTAAGCTCTTCAATGTCAACTGCCCTACTTTACATGTATTTCTTCAGTAGAACAAGGCAGACATTTAATTTCACAGCATGTCTAAAATTAGTGTAGAGATGCTGGTTAACACTTTCAGGGCTTTATCTGATGGATAGTTGTTGATACGGTGCAATCACGAAAACCACGAGTTTTGATTCTTTTATTTTTTAAGTACCACACACAGGAAACTATGAAATACACTTTAAACCTAAAAAGAAACAAGAATATGCATGGGATTTGTACAGTTACAAGTTAATGCACTCAGAAGACTATTGGGTTGATCTTGGCTACTCACCCTGTGCCCACCAAGCTGTGCTCACTCCCCCTCCAAAGCAGGGCAGGGAGAAAGTAAAAAAAAAAAAAAAAAAATTAAAAAAAATGTTGTGGGTTGAGATAAGGACAGAGAAATCACTCACCAGTTACCATCATAAGCAAAACAGACTCAGCTTGGGAAAGATTGATTTATTGTCAATTAACAGGCTAGAACACTGAGAACTAAAAGCAAACTAAACCCACCTTCTCTTCAGCCCTTTTCTTCCCAGGCTCAAGTTCAATCTCAATTATTCTACTTCCATCTGGCGTGGTGCAGGCAAACGGGGGCTGCGGTCAGTCCCTGATGCTTCATCTCTGCCGCTCCTTCACGGTCACTCTCTGCCCCTGCTCCACGTGGGGTCCCTCCCACGGGATGCCGTCCTTCCCGAACTGAGCCTGTGGGGGCTGCCCACAGGCAGCAGCTCTTCAAGAACTGCTCCCACACGGCTCCGTACCACGGGTTCCATCCCCCAGGAGCAAACTGCTCCAGCACGGGTCCCCCACGGGCTGCAGCTCCCCCCAGACCCCCTGCTCCTGCGTGGGTTCCTCTCCACAGGCTGCAGCTCTGGCCAGGAGCTGCTTCTGTGTGTACTCTTCCCAAGCTGCAGCTTCCTTCAGAGCACATCCAGCATGGGGTCCTCTGCACACTGCAGTGCGGAGAATGGCCCCAACATGGTCCTCCACAGGCTATGGGAGGAGAGCCTGCTCCACCATGACCCTCCCTACCAGCCGCAGGGTAATCTGCTCTGGCACTTGGAGCACCTCCTCCCCCTCCTTCTCTACTGACCTTGATTTCTGGTGGGTTGTTTCAAATTTTTCTCACTCCTCTCTCACAGCTGCTGTGCAACACTTTTTATCCTTGCTTGAATGTTATCACAGAGCCACCACCAGCATCACACACACTTACTTTAGCCAGCAGCAGGTCCCTTTTGGAACACCTTGTCCCCTAAAACCAATACAAAGACCCAGCCTCGACACTGAAGTCTCATTTTACACATACTGAAGGTGGATAAATACAGAAGTTGGATGCATTCTCAACTCTCAAGTATTTCTTTACTAAGTTCTAAAGTATCTGACAGTACTTGCAAGCTGAAGCCACAATGAGGGTGTGGTAACAGGCTAGGGCTACACTATATAGAAATTCTAGACCCTAGAGTGACCAGTTTAAATATTTACTGTTAATTGTGTTACAGTATTGTAGTGATCTTCAGAAGTATCATCACAAGAATTAGGTCAAGTGAGGGGCAGCTAGCACTACATTTAACAATTAAATTTTTTTTCCATATCAGTTTTAAAATGTTAGAATTCACTGGGTGAACAAACATTAACAACTAACCATCACGTTTAATTATACTGGCCACTTTATGTTTTATAAGCTTATTTTATTTCTTTGCTGTACAAAGGCAGAGATGCAAACCACCTCAATAAATCTACATCAGTAACTACCCAGACATGACACAGATATACAAAAAGCCCACTTATTTAACTTCAGTGTTGATGCCATAGTTAATGCAGATCTGGATGCAAACAATGCAAACAGCATCTACACAGTGTAAGGCGTTAACTCTCGTAGTATTTACATCTTGTTCCTTATAGTGAAGGCTTCTGATGCATCAAGCTATTTCTTCATCTGTATTTGACGATCCTGCTTAGCAGTAGTGCAGCCTCAGAACTGAAAAGTGCATTTCTTTATTACATACATTCTCAGAAGGATTGTGGATTGTTCCAGAAACAGTTTCCAAACCTTCATTTTAGGAGTCATTATGTTTTCCATCAATTAAAGTCATTTCATAAGCTAAAAATACCACTTTCCCAAAGCTCTGTAGATCACATGCAATTATGAAAACAAAGCTCCTAAAAGCAAATCTAGGAACCGTCTTCTGACTTGGGAAGATAAAACAGTCCTGTGAAACCATTCAATCCACCGCTGTTTTAAATTAAAAACACCCTGGAGCAGTTTGGGTCGGTAAGTTCGCAGTTCCAAGAGCTTTGGAAAAGCTCTGTAACAGATATTTACATTCTGTATTTGATTTTGAGTTGTAATTCATCTTCTATCTCAGTGTATATACATATATATATTTTTTTTTATTTTTTGGAATCTCACTCTGAAAGGGAAGTGAAAGAAGAATCTAGTTACTCTCACTGTAGGAAATATAATTGAGTCATTTCACAAGCAAAGCAGTGTTAAATGAAAGCCCAAGATTAAATAGTCAACTCTTCCTCTCTACTATGAAGTAGAATTGCTAAAAATAAACTCTTGCGTCTTCTGAGCTACCGCAGTTCCCGCCACATTTATTTTTAAACCACAACGTCCTGCAGCACCGGAGCTCTTGACAGACTGAATTCCAGCCAGTCTTGTTGGAGGAGATTAAAATACTACATCCCATCTCCTGGCTGTCCCGCTTTAAACGTGGCAATAATGAGTAAGAGCAGCTAACGTCTTGTTTGAAACGCATCTTAACTCCCACGACAACTGGTATTTCAGCCGAGCTGCTGGCCTGGACATTGAAACAGCTGAGAACTCGCACACAGTCCCATCAGCAGAGCACAGCAGAACGGTCTGCTCTGACAGGAAACCAGTAACGAGCAAAGGAAGGAAGAGGGTCGGAGAACCAGAGCAGCATGCTGTGTGTGCACGTGCCTAACCCTTAGGCCTCCTGCTGCTGTGAGGTAATGCGCCACCATAAGCTTAGCTTTCAGGCACTTCCTGTCCTCCCACACATCTTAGCCCACTTAAACTATGCCCAGTTAACACTGTCATACCATTCTGGTAAAGTTGAGAACAAGTTTTCTTTAAAAAAAATTACATGAGGATAAAAATGCAAGTGGGAGACGCTACCTTCACCAGGAGGAACTGATGGCTCAGTTTCCGATTTGACAGCATTCATATTTTCAAAAGTTTTGGCACCTGGCTTATCTTGTTCCACCTCACACAGATACACATCAATGGGTCCTTTTGTGCTCTTTACATGTACTTCTATGCAATCCTATAAAACAATGACTTACATATTAACCAAAAGACCAGTCTTATGCATCAGTTATCTATTTTTACACATATTTTAAAGCCAACAGGTTAAGAGCAGAACAAATACAGGAGTGACATAACTACTTAAAATTGTGTTACTAGTTCTACGTAAGTTATGAGTACTTAATAGATTTTTAGGCCAATTAAGTACCAGTAAGCTAACTAGGTTTCATTTTTGACATGCAATGCACCTAATGAATCTTTTAGTCTTTTTACTGACCTTTTGATATATAGCCAAGATTTACTGTATGCTTAGTATGAATAAAAAAATTAAAACTTGACCACCAATGCCACAGATCAGAAAACAAATCAGAGCACATAGCAGCTTTAATAGTATGGCAAAACAAATAAACCGTACTACTGCTTTCCTTTAGCAGGTATCACATTGCAAGGCACGGAGTAAGTCATATTAATGGGAAATGGCTAGAAGAGTGTTTTCTCTAAAGTACAGCCTTTCAAATCTTGCCTTCTTTTGCTTCAGGAAACCTCTGGAATCTTCACAGGATGAGACCCAGCTACTTTTACCAGTGACACCACTGGAGATACACATGGTGGATCTAAGTCTTCTATATTGATCCGTATCTCCTTTTCCTAAGATATCCTCTCCCTTCCTGTGCACCCAGCAAGGCAAATTTGAAGAAAACATAACTAAGAACATTATAAAAAACGCATACGCAAAAAGAAAAACAGAATTAAACCTCCATTATTTATCTCAAGCTTACGTCCAGTATTTCTTCTCTTTCACAGCATTAAACAGTGGGTTCACAGTGTATGGGAGCAGATGCAGTCTAACTGGGTGCAGAGGGCAAAGCTATAGCTCTTCTGTGTGACCTGAATGGGGTGTGCATGTTGTAGCGTGAGACAAGGTCATGTTACATGTCCCACCTCCATCAAAAAATCCATCTTGACATGATCTACTAGAACGCAAGAACTTTTTTTTTGATCATACTGTACATTTCATACTTCAATATTATAGTGACAGTAGCTGTTGACTCATAAGACAACATTTACTTGCTGTTAGTATGATTATTAACTTAGGCTTAATATTTTGTTTGGTTAGATTTACAGCTTTTATAGATTTTACTGAAAAATATTAACAGCTGTTTGTTAGTTTCATTATCAAAATTATCAGACATAAATATTACATTTGTCCCATCATTTATCACAGCTGTTCCATCATCTCTAGCAAAACTAAAGTTTAGATATGTTTATAGTTTAATAATTTAGGTAAGCAAAACGAAATTCCTAAAAATAACCTTAGACTGTTATACCCACAGAATTATTTAGTGGAACACAAGAACAGTGAAGTACCAGTACTTGCTATACATGACAAAGAAATTGGAAGTCAGTTGCTAATCACTGTTGCAAAACCAGAACAAACAAAAACCAGAACAAACAAAAATTTAATAACTTCTCTTCCCTTAAGAGGGAAAGGGAGGAAAAAGTTATAAAACTTACTTCCTTAGGAATTGGTATTTCCAGTTTGGTTTCTTCTGGAGCTTTGATTGCAATCACAATCTGTTTCTGAAACGCTTGAATGCTACGGATATCTTGATATGTCACATAAGCTAGTGTATACATTGGTCAAGGATTCTGTATACCAATTTGCTAATGGGCAGAAGCAAAGAGAATGTTAAGATACACTGAAGCAAAATACCAATTCAAGAAAAACAGTAAATAGTTCAGCTGAGATTATTTCAATATTAGCTTTGTAAAATTAGTTATCAGCTGACAAGTGGAAATTTTTTTTTGTTGTTAGGAAGGAAAAACACATTCAGTATTTAAAAACACACACTTGACAAAGTTTTCATAGATGCTATCATAAATCTATGTAGCAGATGGAATGCTGCTTTTGAGAAGCCATTTTTTTTTCTTTTGTATTAATAATACATGGAAATCGTATCCTGGAAAACAAGAAAGTTACTTTCTTATCCGAACAGGTAAGGTATAGTGATTTTTTTTTCTAGATAACATACAGGAAATGAACACATTTCTCTTCATTTGAGCACCAATCTTTAACATTCTGCCAAAAGCAGTGCTAAGTTTTATTTGATTGTAACCACAGCCAATATCCAATATTTGTCATATTAAAACTAGGAAAAAGGAACCCCCTTTCTATTATCAAATCACACCTGAAAGGTAAGACTGCATTGGAACCTCTCCCCAGAGACAGAACAGTATTAGGACATGATCAACGTACCATTATATCTTCATGGCAAAAGGCCACTGGGACTCTGTTTTGGGTCCTCTTTCTTATCTCAGTAAGCAACTCAATCTCACTGGTTGGTCAAGACCTGTCCCTGAGACAACTTTACTCTATAGTGGAGAGAACAAGGTAATGGTCAGGGTACTAAGACTACTGCCCCACTTCCATTTTTCTTTTCCTCATTACCACCCCAAATGGTTCCTTATCTCAGTAATATACCGTTCCTTACTCTCACTGCCACTGGGATACTCTGCTTTTCTTTCCATGGCAGAGCACAAAAGGAATGAAGGACTTACAGTCAAACTCCAGTTCTTCCCACTCTACTTCCTCTCAATCTTCTGCTGTGGCAATGTCACACAAGTAGCACTCCCCTGAGAACAGGCTAGACTGTGCATAATACTACAGAGCACAAGTCTAGTCTATACTAATATAAAATAGCCAATGAGTTCCTTGTTGTCTCATTATCAAGTATTGTGGCATACCTGTGGTATCAGCCTACACCTAATGCCAGAATGCCTGCGTGTTGGCAACCAAAACCACGAGTTAAAGTAATGCAAGAGTTAAAAGGATATTTTGCATTTTCTTTGTCATCTGTTAGATCAAATAACTGATGAGCACAATCCTTGATTAATTCATCCAGAGCTTCTTCCATGGCTGACAAGTCAGAAAGTTCATCTTTAAGGTTTTGCTGCTCTGCTGCCTTTCCAACAACTTGGTCAAGATTAGAACCTCTAGAAGAATATGAAAGTTGTCTAATATGTTTATAAAAGTAAAAGCCTGTTTACTGAATATAAAAAACACATGCTAAAATAGAAAGCAACCAGAAATTCTGGTATTCTTTACTCAGCTGAAACATACTTCAATGTGCTTTTTTACATTTGATACTTTTTAATATAGTATGTAATTCAGACAACCTAACGATAAAGAAAAACTTAAGATCTTTCTATCTATTAAAAATAATTCAATATGTTTAAAAATACTCTCAAAGTTATAAATACTAATCAACATTGCTGGGTTTCATTGCTTAGAAATTAAGGGTTTCAAAGCCCACTTACACCCACTGGATAAGATTCTTAGATCTTTTCTGAATTAAGTGAATTCCATCCAACACGTTGGTGATGTCATATACTCTTCGTTTTCGTACTCCAAGAGTTCTTGCTACTTCATTTAAATCAAGGACACCATCTGGAGCTCTTTTGACAAGATCCATGAATTTTCGGGTCAAATAAACCAAGGACGCATCAAATCGAGACCTTCTAACCTTCAGAGTTCCTGTAATGTTTTGATACAATATTCAGGGTAAATTACTACAACAATATGAAGTGTTTCTTAAAAAAACATTAGCCATGAAGTTGCAATGAATGTAAAAGCATAAAACACTGCAATATCACCACCTCTGGTTAACTATCGGCAGTGTTGGGGCACTGCACCAGAGAACCGCAGCTGTGTCATCTGCCCAGTGACACTGGTAAAATGGTTGTTCTTTTGGCCCAGAACAAACCAGAAGGTCCCCCAAATAACTCTCAGGCATGGTTCAGGGACTACTTCAGGCCAGTCAGTTCCAGAGCCTGAGAACTTAATGTATGAACAAAATGCAGCTTGTACTAGCTGTCCTCAGGGCCTAAGAATTGGTGATGTCACTCTTCAATTTAATACAACAAAGATCTACTGATACTGGGCCACCACAGGTTTAAGAGACACCTGTGCTATATAAATCCAGTACCAGCATAGTCTCAGAAACAGCAGAAGAGTTACTGATGAACAGTTTTGTTAACTTTAGATTATTTACGTGTGCCTGACCAATCATTTACTTTAAAGCACAAAAAAGTACGTGCATCTAAAAATTCTAATGCTGGTGAATGAGACTGTCAAATTCTGCTGTTATTTGTGCCCTGTCCTGCAAAGCAAGCCTGATAATTCCTGTGTAATCAAACTGTGCCACTGAATAACACTCCAGTCTAATGTTTCAAGAGAATGTGGGTACATATGGAAGGAAACTTCCTTAGCAAACGCTACTTCAAACTTCTTATTTTTCCCCAGATGAAGAATGTGCACTTTTATTCATAACTCTCCACTCTCATTCTATGGCTACAGGATTGTCTGTTCTTTAACCTGAGGTGAAAAGTTCAAGAACCCACTAGCTAGTTTTGAATAGCGCTACCGCCAGAGTTGGACCCGACGATCCTTATGGGTCCCTTCCAACTCGGGATGTTCTATGATTCTACCATAAGATGTGGGAGACTATTCAACTGGTGAGAAAAACAAAAAAAACCCAACCAACTCAAATTCACTCAAGCTTGTATTTACGTTTATTAACACCAGCTGAAAAATAATCCTTGCCAGCACAATGTCCCAGTTGTCTCTAAGTCACTTTTTCTGTAAATACATTTTCTTGATAGCAGCAGTGATTTCTACTTGGAGCAAACGGAAAGAGGAGAGGGAAGACCATGAAAAATGCGTTGCTTTGTGTTTGCTAGTTCATTTAGTATGCAGCGTTCCTCTTGTTCTGCCTATATTAGGCACACAATGATTTCCCATTTGTTTACAGCATGCATTGTTGTAAAAAAAGCATTAAGTATTTCAAGGATAACCTTTACAATGCAGCAACTTACTTCTTACAAACTGCATGTCATCGTCCAGATTCAAGTTGAGCATTGGTGGCTGGGGAAAAAAAGTGAAAATATAACTGACATAAAATACCATGGAAGTTTTCAGGGAGAAAACCCCGACCCAACTCTGGATGCTACAGCAATGAGAGTGCCAACAACTCAACAGATATTACAGTGAAAGAATCTCCTTGGATAGAAGGGAGACACACTCATTAATACCCATCAGAAATTTCACCTCAATCACAGCAGATCTCCCTCCTTCTTGGAAAGCTGGAAACACCACCAAACCCTCTAATTCTCAGGCACAACGGTCACAACACAGCCATCTGTATAAACTCGATAAATACCAAGTTTGAGGCGTTCCACAGAACAGCCCACATACAGAAGATACACTGGAATTATACAGCATTACAATTATTTTGTAGTAGACTTTCAAGCTAGCAGCAGTCTGCTCTGCTCACATAACCGACATGGCAAGTGCAAGAATTTGTGTTATTCCATCTCCCCATGGCAATTCAACAAAATACTCTAAATTCAGACTCATTCCAATTGGAAGAGACCTCAGAAGGTTTCTGGTCCAGCTTCCTACTCAAAACAGGAACAGCTGTCATATAGACCAACTAACTCAAGGTCTTATCCAATCAGGTCTCCAAAATCTCCAAGGTTGGTGGCTGCACCTCATTATACTGCTTGCCTGCCCTTGTGGTGAAGAAGTTTACATCAATCTGCAACCTCTCCTGCTTGTTCTGCTTCAATTTATGGCTCTTTTCTTTCAGCCTGTCATCACACACTGCTGTGAAGTGTCTGGCTCCTGCTTCTTGATAACTTCCTTGCACATGCTAGTGGGCAGCTATGTCTTAAAACACTCCCTCAGCTTCTCCTCACAGATATATCCCCATACGCACTGACCACTTTTGACCCATCTCTGCTGGTTGCACTTAAGTTTATCAACATCCTTCCTGTAATGGTCAGCCCCAAATAGGATGCAGCATTCCAGGAGCAGTTCAATACTAGCCAAATAAAGGAGAATTACTTTATTTGATCTGTTGGCTGTGCTCTTGCTAATAAGCCTCATATGCCTTGAGGCCATGGCACATTGTTAGCTCATGTTTAGCCCACTCTCCCTAAGGACCCTCAGGTCCTTTCAGGGGGGTGCTTTCCCAGCATCTCAGCTCCCAGCCTGTATGATGGCAATTTACAGTCCCAGATGCAGGATTTCAAACCTTAATTTTCAGCCACCTTGTCTGTCAGATTCCTGATGATCCGTTCTTCCTGCCTATACCTTTATGCCCATAGTACCCTCCCCTCCCCATCTGGTGTCATAAACATCATAGGAGTTTTTCCTATGTCCTCCTCCAGCTCACTGATATTTAATAGGACAGAACCCTGGACAAACCCAGTCCTGGGGTCTGTCCAGACAGGTCCCAGGTCCCTAAGCAGCTCTGCCTGTAATCCACTTTCAGGTAAAATACGAGTCATTGACCATTCCTCTTTGAGCCTAAGGAACCAGTCAGTTTTGCACTCAACTATTATCTGTAATATTCCAATTAAAAGACAGGATGCTGCTGGAGACTGTTTCAAACATCCTGCTAACATCACTGCAGATGACATCTATGGCTTTGGATCTGCAATCCAGTCACTCCATCACTGAAGCGAATCTGTTTGCAAGAACAGTCCATCAGCTATCCCCAACCACCTTTACTTTCTTCCACGACCTCTCAATGATCAGACAGCAACCTCACAATGCCATCAGCCAGCTCTCTCAGACTCTCCCTGGATGTACCCCCATTAGGTCCTATGGCCTCAGACAGATTGAGATTTCTCAAGAGATTCCTAGCTTGGTACTTTCGCATCGCAAGTCACTCCTCTCCTCCTTGAGCCCTATCTCTCAGGCACAAGCCTAAGAGACATTGAACTCTGAAGATGCAAGCAAGCAAGCAGAGCACTTCATCCCCTTCTGTGTCTGCTTTCACTAAATCACTTCTCCCCTTTAGCAGGGAGTTCTCAGTTTTCTTCCCTCCTTCAGCCTTAACCAAGGATGTGAAAATAAAAGTTCTTATCACCCATGACACGCTGGGGAATGTCCTTGCAGACCTCCACCCCTCCAGCTCCCCCACCTTTCATTTGGATTTGCAGCCAACACTTTTTAATTCCAATCACCGTCAGTTCCTCTAATAAGGAGAAACTTCAAACCATCAGGGAAAAAAATGGGTATCAACATCTTCACAGCTTTAAGCCACTACTACCAAGCAACACTTATCTCAAGGTTAATAAAAACGAACACTTTAAACCACGTTTCAGAGAATTAAGAGATTTATTTTTAATTACGAACACATTTCAGAGCATTAAGAGATTTGTTTTTAATTAGCAACACCATAGCAGTGCTGAAAGCAGTAGAGCAAGGTGCATACGTGATTAACCGAACCTCACAGGCGCCCAGCGAGGAACAGAACACACACTTGGGGTCCGACTGCTGTTTCCCAAAGCACCTATAACCCACTTCGGTGGGCTGGCAGGTCGCCCTGCTACGACGCCGTCCCTCCGCGGCCGCCCCAGGCAGCCCCAAGCCCGGCTGGGCTCCCCCCCCCGCCGGCTCTGCTGCCCGCCGCCCTCCTGCCGGAGCCCTCCCCGGCGTCCCCTCGGGCTCTCCGGCGGGGGAAGCCAGGCGCTGCGTCCCCGTCCCGCCCTCGGGCAGCGCCTCGCTCTCCCCCCCGCCGTGTACCTCACTCACACGCAGCGTGTCCGGCCGCAGCGGCCTCAGGTGCTCCCACTGGCCAGGGGCGGCCATTTTGTGACCCCCGCCCTCCATTACCCAGCGGCCCCTGCGGGCGCCGCCGCCCCGCCCAGCCCGGCCGTGCAGAGGGGGGGAGCCGTTCCCTGAGGGGCGGCCATGGCGCTGGGTGCGAGGGGGTTTATATACGGGTGGTTTATGGGTGAGAGGGTAGGTTTAGCTCCTCTAGGGCCGGAGAGGAGTCTGCGAATGTCGCTTGCCCGAAACACGGCTGTTTACATTCCAGCTAGAGGTCCTAAATCCTTAGTCCGGTGCTCGTGCCCGTTCTTCACCCTTCTGATAACCTTTAGCAAGCGCTGACTGCTTCCTTGTCAGCATCAGTAGTGATCACAAACATTCTGATTTAGTAGCTAACTTCTGTTCGTCAGACAAAAACATTTCGACAAAAACATTTCGACATAACTCTTTGTTAAATTATTGATCTGATTGATGTTGATGCCATTTAACTGCCCTCTACCATACAGTACAACAAATAGTCATGAAATTCCTTTCATAAAAGCTTTCTGAACCGTTGTGCTTCCTTGACTACCCGGTAGGTGACACTTCAAGGCACTCCACTATGCTCAAGGAAGGTGCTGTGAACAAATGTAAATTTCATTGAACGTTGTGTAAAAACACTAGTCTGGTATGAGGAAGTCAAAGCTGTGAAGGTTTTAATTCATCTTCTAATGTGCCAGCCTGGGCGGGTCAAGAAAAACTCTCTTATCTTGAAAAGATACTGAATGCATTTTCATTTACTAGTGGTTTCATATCTCTTCAGGTTAGACATTCCTCTGGAGAAGCTAGTGTCACCACTGATAAAGCTGCTGCCTTGATGGCGTTTGCTTCTTGGTAACTTATTTTCAATCAGTCACTTCTGCAGTAATAATTGTCTTTGTAAATGTGTGTAGAACCAAGGTGGGTTGTTCTCATGCTCCAATCAATTTATAAGAAAAAATGGTGAAAAATATACACTGGCAAGTATAGCTCTTCAAAGGCATGATGTCTATATAACACGAGACATGAAGCCTTAACTTGTGCAGTTAAAGATGTGCAAACATTGCTTGTCAGCATTCCAAGGAGAGCTTAGACTGGTACAAATGCAAAAGGTCTTCCTGTCATGGAAGCAACAACACATCACTGAAATGTAAAAACACTCATTTTTATATGAGCAACATAATGCTTCCGAACTCCTTGATGGTGATAGATGTAGTCCAATAAGGAATCAACATTTTTCCCCCTTTGCTGTATTCTTAACTGGACACATACTTTACTATTGTAATCCCACTGTTATAAGAGGTTTTTTTTTTTTTTTGTTTTGTTTTGTTTTGTTTTTTTTCCAGCTGTAACAGAAAAATGGTTTGGAGCAGATGTCTTGGGCCACTTCAGCTTGGGGTGATGCAAGGAATGTACCATGCAGTATAAAAATCATTGACGAGGATTTTGATGATTGTTGGGTGTTCAGATATTAGCAGGGAGGCTAACTGCTCATAATTTGAGCATTTAGGCGTATGAATTTCTGTATTAACCCACACAGAAAACACTGCATCAACATTTAACAATGCCGTTGTTCTAGCCAGTCATAAGATGAAATTCTGTATTTCTTATGCTCTTCAATCCCTGGCTGGTGGAAATAGCAGAGCAAAGAAAAGCCCCGTGTGTCTTCAGATTCAGGAAGGTTTTTCTGCATTTACATTAAAAGTATAATGCTTAATCCTTTTTTAAAAGGAAAATGAGATTTTGAAGAAACTGACTTAGGAATTTAGGCAGTGGCATTCTACTGATAAGAGTTTGATTCTAGTGTGTTTCTATTTACATTTTATAAAGCTGAATTAAAATGTTTCCCACATTAATTCTTTATGCTCTTGCAAATGAAAATGTAAAATTTACCCCATTTACTGTTATCTTATTCTATATAATAATGACTGTGCAGTTTGTTTTTAAATATCTCTAAGCATTAATCACACTAGTAATGATGCTTAAAATTATTATATTTTTTTTTTAAATCTGAAATCATGTTTTCATAGATTGAATTGATTTTCAATCTGCCACCAGAGGGCAATAACTCCATTTACTAAATCGGAACTTTTAAAATGAATACATCCTACAAGAGTAGTTTCATTGCATTTTTTGAGGGACTGTATTTGAATGTGGAAATATAATTTTCTTAAAAGCACTTAACGTGTGTAATTTAATGCCAATTATATTCATAAAATAAACCTCATATTTTACTCTGTGCTACTTAGGCATGTAGGTTATGCTTTCATTTTGAGCAGCTGAAATTAGTCTACTTTGTAAAATTTTTACTGGTGAACCTCATGCAGGGCTGTAATGCTGCAAGTTTTAGATCTCACGCAAAACAGGATTTTTCTATTACCACTGTAATATTTTAAAATTTGTTTTGAATGCCGCTACTTTCGCTTTCTTCATTTATTGTTTTGTTGCACTAATGTGCAGTTGATATTTAAAAGCCTATATATGTAATCATAAATTTGGGAATTACCTGACAGGTACCTTTATATCCTTACTTGATATGTTTTTATTTTATTCATGTGTATGGTAGTTCCAACAGTTAAAGCGAAGGCCTTATTCTTTAAAAAGCTATACAATTTTGTCTCAAATGCAATCTTCCCTTTAATGACAATAATCTTGCAAGTGGATCTCCCAGAAGGTGCATATGTACTGTTACAAAGATGAGCCAGAGCTAATATCTTCCTGAAAAGGTGAAAAAGTGCAACATCTTGAAAGACAGATGATAGATGAAAGTATCTGTTTAAGCTAAATGTTTTTTTATATCTTTATGTCTGTTTGTATAAACTTCCTAGCTTCCCTCAAATCCTATTAAGATCCTCATCACTACATAGCAACTAGGCATAAAGAGGTGGAACACTACCGAGTAATTTTAATGCTGTAAAATGTAATGATTTAAATGTGTTTCTGGTAATAGTACAGTCTTTCTTGATGTGGTCAGCTTAATCTGACTGGAAAAAAAAATTGTTGCTGTATACATGGTGAATGCTCATCCATTAATTTAAAAAGCAAATCTCGTCTTTGTTTACTTTGTCACATGAGTATGAGGAAGATTGAGTCGGTTAATCAGATCTTAACAGAACAATGCTAAGCAGCACTCTTTTTTGTGATTTTGTGTACTGAATTGCACACTTGAAATAAAATTAAATGTCATGGATATGGTATCATGGTACAGACATAGGTTTCAGGACGTGATATAAACTGAAGCCTTACTTTTTTAACCTGTTACCTGGAGAAGAATTACACAGAAGGAAAAAGTAACTTGAAGGGTACATTTGGATACCCATTTACATTAGGGTTATGTAAACAGCAAGCACTTGCTGCATATGAACACTGTTGTATTTTACTGAAAAAGTGCAGTGGCTATTGTGTTCTTGGTAAGATTTTGAAACTTGGAAGCAATCCATCTCCCATCTGAAAGAACCTGAGGATTTCTCGGCAAAGGTATTACAAGAGCTTGCTGGAAATGTTCATCCCTGCTAAACAGTTTATGAACAGAAGATTCTGTGGCAAAAAGGCATTATTATATTTGTTTGTATCTTTTGAGTTGCAGAGAAGATTGTTGAAGGAGCACCTTAAAACTGTGGGATAGGACATTAAAGAAGGATTTACTTATGTTAAATTTAGATGAGGAACTCTATGATATCAAAAAGGGGTGAAGATTCTCAGTTCCTTCCCTCACTAGCAACTAAACTGCTTCATTTCCCCATCTGCTTTAATGCTAATGACCAAATCTTTTATGCTTACTCATATTGTTTATATTTAGTTTGACCGGTAATATCCCAACCTTATTTGTGACTGTGACAGTAACATTTAAAATGACCATCAAATAATGACCCCCCAAAATATTGTATCACCTTAAAAGAAGAGTTTTGCATTTTCTAAAAGGAATAGAGGAATTAAATTAGGTTAACCCTTCTCTCCACTCAGCAGTGGTGAGGCCACATCGGGAGGACTGTGTCCAGTTCTGGGCTCCTCAATACAAGAAAAATAGGGACATACTGGAACAAGCCCAGCAAAGGGCAACAAAGATGATTATAGGACTGGAGTGTCTCCTATGAGGACAGGCTGAGTGCTGGGACTCCTCAGCCTGGAGAAGGGGAGGCTCACAGGCGTGGACTTAGCAATGAGTGTAAATACCTGATAAGAGGGAGCCTGATTCTTCTCAGCAGAGCCCACTGACAGCACAAGAGATAGTAGGCACAAGTTAAAACACGTGCAATTTCGTCTGAACACTAGAAAACACTTTTTTTCCTATGAGAGTGGTGAGACACGGGAACAGGTTGCCCAGAAAGATTGTGGAGTCACCGTCAGTGGAGATACCCAAAACCCAACTGGGCATGGTCCTGGGCAGCCTGTTCTAGCTGACTGTGCACTGAGCATGGGTGTTGGACTAGATGACCTCAAGTGGTCCTTGCCAACCTCAATTACTCTGTGATTCCGTGAATCTGTCAAGGCAGCAATACTTGCTCACAAGCTTATGGAAGTTTATGCAGAAGACCTTTTTATTTTTTTTTCCCATGGGGCACTATCTTGTAACATTTAAATGATTCTAGTATATTGAAGATGACAGAGCAGATATGATACAAATGACAGAAGCATTCTAAAGAATGTTCCGTGCTAATTAATGTAGAAAACTTGACAAGAATTTTAAGAACGATTCATATAGCCTCACTTTCCAAAATTCCTCCATATGAAAATGATACCCCTAGAGAGAATAAAAACTGGGATTGGCCTGTATTATGATTGCTTTTCTGTTAAATGCAAAACTGGTTAAAGGCTTGTTTGAAAAAGCAGGTTGTAAATTCTGATGACTAAAAACATGGAAATATCAAGACGTTTCTGAGAGTTTCTGTAGGTTTATTGCTGAGGGGGGAACAATGTATTTTCTGCTTGATTCTTTCCAAGAAGTGGTTAAGCTCTGCTTGAAATTCTGACAAGTGTCTTTGAATTTTGACAAGAAGTTATATGCAATTCATAATGTTAACTTTGGGAGACACCTCGGTCTATGAATTAATGAAAAGTTATACTGGAAATCTGCTTTCTGCCTAGCTATGCAACTAATATTTTTTATAATGCAGCAGAAAGCTATAATTAGTCATCATTTGATTTTGAAAGATGAATAATAAAAAGTTTTAATTATTTTTATTTATTACCTAAAATAGTTTCAAAATTGCCTGATGTATTTCATTTTGTCAGCTTGAAAATGAAGCATGTCCTTATAAGGTGGTTGCCTTTATATCTTGAATTTCAAATTATGGTAATTTTATTTTATCTATTTAAAGTTGTTGTTATTATTATTATTATTATTATTTTTACTTTAGATGAGGATTGCCCCATTGTGGTTAAAACGTAATGAGGAAAAGGTTGATGAAGGCGTACTTCCAGTTAATATCTTTATTTATTTTATTTAATAATATGAAAAAAAATTATAGCACCTACTCGAAATTACAGTAATTAGAGATCTTATGTGTGCACTGATCTTATGATACAGCACATTCACTGGCAGCACAGTTTTCTCTAGGTGGATAAAATTAATTCTAGCCTAACAGAGGGAAGTGTTTCAGTTGGCTGCTGCCATCCTTTCTTCCTGTTTCTCTCACTGCTGTTAGCAGCGAGAACATGAAATGAATGAGAAATGTTGGGGGACCTGTTCTGTGCCGAGGGAAGGATAGAGGAGAAAGAGATTCCAGGAAAGTGGTTGCATGGCACTGGGAGGCATACTGTAGGAGGAGGATGGAAAAGCTGGGAAAACTCAGGGAGTCATTTCCATCTTGGAGGTGTCTCTTTTCCAGCCACCCACATTGTGCTTGGCTGCCGTGTTCAGCCATCATGGAGTAAAACCCCTCAGGAATAGGTCCCAGCACTCCAGACAGGTTGAATCCCCTCCATTCTTAAAGCAGACTTTTCTACCCATCTTCTTACCCTTCCCTCCCCTCCCTTTGCCACCACAAGCAAAACAGAAAGCAGCTATCACCACTGATAGAAGAAAATAATTGCTGCCTGTGGAATGGTAAAATTCAATTTTGCCTACAATGCTGAGGAACCCGAGGTGCTTTTGATTGAAAATGTAATAATGAATAATTTGTTTGTGAATATCCCATTTATCTAAACATAATTTCTAGCAAAGCCAAAAAAGAAGCGGAGATATATTTTTCTGATTGCACCAAATCAAATTACCATAATCCTTTTCCTCTTATTTTTCCAAAACAATCTTTCTGTTTTTCCAACTATGTTTCTTGATGTAACAAAAACAGTATCTCTCTTTACAAGTTTGCATTGACTTTTATAGTCTGACACCATATGTTTGAACTGGACTTTGGAACAACTTTCTGTCAGTTGTTGCCATCATTCTGCCTGAGATGAGACACCCATTTTCTTAGACACGTTTATTTATAGCCATATTTTAATGACCTTTTGCCAGGAATAATCAGACCGGCATGTTACCTAACTAAAGCGCAGGCGTGTGCTTTGTTTTGGTTACCTTCAGTCACATGCATGGAAATTCCTGTATTTTGGTCATGTAATAAGCATGCTATATAACAGTTAATTTTCGTAGTGTCACAGTGAAATTTTCTGGTGACTGTTGTTGCTGTTTTGTTTTGTTTTTAAAGAAACAATTGGATGTGTATCCATCCAGCACTAGAACACAACTTCTTTTTGGTTATGAGTGCTATTCCTAGATGAGTAGCAGGGAAAACTCTATCCTAACAAAAGAGGAAAAGACTATCAGCCAAATTAATCGTTCTGTAGGGTGGATTTACTTTGTAGGCTATACATTGAACACCTAGAATTCATATGATTAAAGGTATTGATTTTGAAGAGACAAGTTAAGAATTTCATCCAACATCTAGAAATAAAAAATGGAAAAAAATGGTTTCTTCTCTCTGATAACGACTAGAATGTTTTAAATAAACAGTTGTGAAGTGTCTTGCATGGTTTCTGTAGAGGTGTCAAAGATGGCTTAATTCGTAGGATTTCAATGTCAACAGAGTTTTCTTATAATTAAGAAGGTGGTGATTAAGTGAGGGTTAACTTAGTTCGTTACTAAGAATCTGATGATTAGTGTCATTTATAGTTTGGGAATATGTCCAGTGCAACTGTCAGAATACACATTACTTTTTAAATTATTATTTCCAATAAACATTTAAATTATGTGTGATTTGATTATTTCCTCATTCTTGCAGCTACCTAAATATCTTGGTATTGACAGAAACACATCCTCAGCTATTCTTGCTTTGTCTGTCAAGAATATATTGGATATTTAGCATTTTTCCTTTTAAATGATAGTGCTTATTTAAGTATTACTTTGGCTCATGCTTGTAACATGAGCGATAGAGAATTTTCCTGCTATTTTATTAAGAGGCTTAAGAAGACTGAAGACCCAAATTAAAAAATAGTTAACGGGCAGCTAAAATGATTGCTTATGATCAATAATGCAAAATACATATTGACTCCTATCAGAAAGTGGATTTTTGAAGGCAGACTTCCCTTTTGTTTGAACATTTTAATCATGATGTTTCTGTAAACTTTTAGAAAAAAGCTTCTGTATATTTTCCATAAAATGGGAGAACACTGAGGCCTAGTGGTTACAGCTGAATTGAAATCCTCTACTGAAATTGATGCCTTAGCTGATGTGATCCAGTTCCTGGTTGGTTTTGGATGTGTAAAGCAGGCACTAACCCTGATCGTACTCAGAGAATGAGGCTTCTGGACTAGCTCAGGATTTCATGGGTGCCATGACAACCCCTGGGCTTTTCCACAGGTCTGTAGGCTCTGCTCAGAAACCTGCGCTTCTGCCAAAAACACAATTCTGCTGTTTAAGTTGGGTCGGCAGTTGCTGTCTTTTGCTTCTGGAGTTCATAGTGTAGCTGTTCTAATGAAGCTAAGACCTTGTTTTGGTGGTCTGTCACTGGAAGTTGAAAGAAACAGTCAGACTTGAGGGAAAACACTATTTATTTGCTAATTTAACTCCACTGAGAACTTGAATACTTTTGATCTGGGACCACACCAGTGCCTCTTATTACATCTTTGCAATGGCATAAAATTTTTAAATGTTCTGTGAAAAAGCAATGGAGATTGTTAAGAGTGTCTTTAGCACAAGACTTGTGCTAAACATGATTGATGAAAAGGCACAGATATTTAAAGACTTCATACTATGGCTATATCAAGGTGTATAATAAAAAAAATACTATGATCGTATCTTTGAATGTCATGCAGTGTATTGCTTTAAAACATTTAGCGTCTTTGTGAAACTAATCTGCTTCTTTTTAGATATAGCATTGATGTGAAGATTTTTCATCTCACCAGATGAATAAAATTGCTAGAATCGTGTTTTATTAAAAAGACACAGGAAAGTCCCCAGAAAACTTTGCTTTCTAAGAAAATGTGGTCCTGAAGTATGTTGTTTATATTCTGTCCATGACAATGGTTAGTAGGAACAGCCACTTTCAGAAAGAGTTTAAGAAACAGAAGCATAGAGTCGTGCCTTGTCTGGAGTATCCACTCGTAATGAACAATTTGGAGAATTCATGTACTGCAGATTTCCTTCATCAGAACTTGTGGACCAGTCTTCATGTGTTTATCAAATTCATTTCTGAACTCTCCGACAATTTTGACTGCTCCTAGATTCTGCACAAGTGAGTACTATGATTTAAATATTAATTTGAAAAAACAAAATCATTTTGTTTCAGATATGCTCTCTGATCATCTCATTGGATGCTCTGTAATTTTCTCTTAAGAGAACTTTGAAGAATTTCCTGCCAATTGACTTTCTCCATATTGCTCACAACTTCACAGATCTTTATCAGCCTAGTTATCCGTTTTGCAATCAGGAGACTCAGCGTATGTGATTTGTTTATGTGGAAGTTATTTCGAGTCTGCAGTCACTCTTCTACATTGCTTTTCTGTTCTGCCGTAGACTTTTTCAAATGGCATGACATTTGAAAGGGAGAGAAGTGCCATTTGAAACGAAAAAAAAGAAAGGTAAAAATGGATTTTTATTTTTTATTTTCCCCTAACATGAGGACAGTAAAGCAGTGAAGCAGGCTGCCCAAAGGGGTTGTGTAGTCTCTCCCCTTGGAGGTTTCCAAGACAACTGGATAAAGCCCAGAATAACCTCAACCTCGTCTCATCTCATAGCTGACCCTTCTTTGACTGTGTGACTGGACAAGAGACCTCCCGTTGTCCCTTCCAATGTGAATCATCCTGTGATTCGAGGACCAGATAGTTATGCATTATACAAGAAGTCTGCAGGTGTAGACTAATGCAATGTCAAACTGGTATTTTCTTTTTTATTCCCTGTTCTTCACAGAAAAGGCACTGTACATGCCTTTTTGACAGCTGCTGAACATTTAGCTGATGTTTTCAGAAAACTGTCTACAGCGCTCAAAGACCTCTTTGCTAAGTAGGTAAGTGTCTATTATGCACATACCGTTACCAGCTGTAGCAAAAGCAGAGCGGAAGGAGCATCAAAAAGTGGTGTTGTGAAGGGTGGCTTTGACAGCAACATCTTTCCATTCTCTCTGCTGAGCTACTTCACTGAGCTTGGACGAAAGCAGACAGCAAGGAGGAAAAATCTTTCTTAGAAACATAGAATATCCTGAGTTGGAAGGGACCCACAAGGATCATTGAGTCCAACTCCTGGCTCCGCACAGGGCTACCTTAAAAGCAAACCATGTTTCTAGGAGAGTAGTCCAAATGCTTCTTGAACTCAAGCAGGCTTGGTGCTGTGACCACTTCCCTGGGGAGCAATCCCTCTGGGATTGCCTGGTTCTGTGACTGCTGCTGTTGTCTGGTGCTCTGGCAAAGTCACTGTTTGAAAGTGAGAGCTGACTGCTGTGAGGGCAAAGGATTGAACTCTGTGTCACTAGCATGCCCATTGCCCCTGCTATGCTCCTGGACTCTGAAGAAGAGCTGGACTCTGATTTAGTTCCATGACCAGCACTGGTGGCTGCTGCCTTCAGCCTGAGCAGCTTCGTGCCATCCTTTCCTCCCCCTCTCTCTAGATAGGTGCCAAAGGCCAACTGCCTTTGCTGTTTCACTGAACTCCAAACCTCAACAGGCTATTCATACTGCCAGCATCATGCCTCTGACTTCTTCCTTGAGTGCTACTGTGGCTTGCTAGAGCTATAGGGCAGATCTTTTATAGCACATCTGTTGTTTTTAATTTATTAGGACTTAATTGAACCTGCCTTTTTAATCATCCACTTTTAGGAGATATGCCTGCAACGTTTCAGTCTGGTTTGGGGCATCTTGAACAATATTCTGACATTTCACTATTCCGTGCTGTACAACGTATCAAGCTCTTTCACAACATTGTTCACCTCCTTCTCCAAATCATTGGAGACTGCACTGAGAGTCACAGTCCATCAGTCAGGCATTGGTATCCCCCTCATATTTACCGTTCCTCTGGTACTGAAGTTGGTTTAAGCTATAGGTTACATGCCTCAGCCCTATACCTAGTAGTTCAGCAGCTTTGTATTTGGGTAAAAAAAAACTCTGGCCCTGGTGATACGTTGCTTCCAGATGACCTGTTCCGTTCAGCAGTTTCCTTTGCTGACCATCAGGAAAAAGTTCTGACTTTCAGATATTGTGCTGATGTGTGACACCTCCAGAATGCTCCAGAAAAAGCATTTAGCTGATTTATAGAGATCTTTATACCACCAAAATATCAAATGGGACATTTGATTCTCACTCCTTTAATTTTTTCCCCTTTTTTGTGTTTATCTGTTGTTAAATTAAAGACTTAACCAGGTTGCGAGCTCTGTCTTAGTCCTCTTACCAACTGCAACATGAACAGCACCAGTTTGAGGTGCTTGCTGATACTTATCCAGAGACTGTTTCTCCAATGATTGTAAGAAGTGTTTCCAGTCTAAAAACTTCATTGCCTGCATGAAGTTCTGAGCAGCTTTCTGCTAGAACTTAAGAGTTGTACTCTTGCCTTTTTGGGGTGGAAAAGACTGCTGGAATGTGCTGCGTATACTGAAGGTCGGTATGAAATGTTTTCCTATTTAGTGCAAATGGCACAAGTTTTTAAAAGGTGCAGCCCACAACTCAGGTAGGAAAGTCTTGATGCTGGCAGTCAGGCTCGTTACCAAAAGTTGTCCAGAAGTTCAGGTCTTTTCTTTGCCTTGATGTATAAGAAACCTCTGCACTAATTTTGAGCAATTAGATTAATTTTTATTTTTTTTTTAATTTAATTTAAATGAGACACATAGAGGCACAAGTCGCTTTTGAGTGTGAATATAGACAGTACACCCTTTTGCTGCAGGACAACTCTGTAGCCCATTTCTGAGCACTGAATATAAGTATCAGATGCATTCGGTTATGTTTAAACAAGTTGCCAAGAGCTGCATTTGCTGCGCTTTCAAGAGGGAGAGAGGATGTAACACTTGGCTGTGATACAGGTCTTATTGCAGAGGAGAAGGTGGAAGAAGCTGCTTGAACTGTATCATATAATAAGTATATGAGATTTGGCAAGTCTCGATTAAATTTTTTTCTTAAATCATCACTTCTGGGCAAAATGAGATGATTATGAAGGAGTAACTGGACTAGTTCCTTAGTTACTTTCACTTCAGTCATTACACTATCATTCTCAAACTGGATCAAATCTGTATTGGTTGCACTCATTACTTAGCTTGTCCTAGCACTGAATGAAGATGAAGGCTACGTTCTGATTCTTCTCCCATTGATCAAGACTTTTACTAAGGTTGATCAGTAGATTGTTTTGGATGTTGCTGTTGTGCACAGAGTCTCCTTAGAAATTCGCTTTCTTTTATCTGTGAGATGATCCAGGGAATGCAAGCAGTAGTTTCTCTGCCCCATGGACCACTTTACTCTGACGACAGATGGATCATGCCTGCTGTTTGCCATAAGGCCACCAACATTGAAGAAAGGTAAGCTTCAAGAAAGAAGAAAGATAAAGCTTACCTAAGAAAGGTAAAGCTTCAAGATAACTTGCAGTTACTACACTTTCATTGTATTGCCTTAGTCATGCAGTAGTTAGCATGCTGTGGTTTTTTTTGTTTTGTTTTGTTTTTGTTTTTTATGATATCCCGTAAAATAGACATCATGAAGTGCCTAATACATCCTCTTACATCACTAGAGCAAGTCAGGTGCCTCTCAAGGCCTCCAGAGGGAGATCCTGTCCACTTAACTTTTTAAGTTTAACGTTAGCAGGCAAGATCTTTTAGAAGTGTTCAGCATCATCTACCTCTAGTCTCTGCAACAAGCATAAACTCTTCTGAAGGACTGGCTTATTAGGTGTCTGAAATTAGAAAGAAGAACATGCTGGCTAGCTGTAATTTTAGGTGAAGTTTGGACGCCAGGGACTGGTTGCCTGAAGGTGCTTCCAGTCATCATAACTACTGAAAGTGAAAAAAGACCACTTGAATACATTTCATCCAAGCAGAAAAGTCAGAGGGCTTATTACTGTGCTTACCATGCGATTAAAGGTGATTATTTCATAGCTCATAATCTTTAAAGAATGCCACTGGTTATGTTTTCACCATTATTAGCTATTGCATCATCAGATTATACTGGTATTTAAGTCTGGCTTTGCAGGGGAAAAGTTTGGAACCTTCTTTTAAAAAGCTGTTTATAATAAAGATAAGGAAACAAAGAGCTTAAACAGTGGATTAACTGGATTTGGGAGATAACTAACAATCCAAGGCACTCTTCTTTAATCTGTATAGATTTTAAAAATTAATCTCCAAGTAGCAGGCTTTGGCTACTGTGACTAGATTTCTTACACACACAAATAAACCCCCAAAGTTTCCAGTTTCTCCAGGAGATTTCCTCTTTCCCTTCATATCCTTGGTCTTTGCTGTGCATCTTCTGTTTTATAACTCTATTTTTTTTTTTTCCCCTAGGGCCGCTGAAATTGTCTGTGCTTTAGACCCTGGAGCCAAATAAGGCACGTCTAGTTGGGAAGATACCATATTCAGTGGGAAGCAGGGGTGAGGATGCATGAGAGTGGAGAGGAAAAGGCAGGGGGGAGGGCGAAGGGTTTGTATTCTTGACCTTAGGTAGCTGGTGCTGAGAGGTAGCGTATTGTGTTGAAGCACAGACAGAAGTAGAGTTTGTGGATGGGAAGGAGGGAGGAGGGAGGAGGAAGCTGGGACAGCGAGGGGGGAGGAGGAGAGAGCAGCATCTCTATCTTTCTTTGCAGACCACGCTGCTAAACAGCCAGGGGAGGCTCATGCTTCCCTAATATCCATCACTGCCTGCTTCCAGCGTGGTCACAGACAGAGCAACAAAGAGGGTCTCAGAGGTAAGATCCTTGCAACTTGCAAAGCTGGAGCATCTGCTGAAATAAAGAGAAGGAGCAGCAACAATACAGAGAAAAGATTATCAGCACCTGGGAATGCTGAGAGGCAGTTGGGGGGGGGGGGGGGGGGGGGGGGGTGTAACTGGAAGCCCAGGTCCCCAGAAGGCTCAGGAAGTGTTAGCAGTAGCAGTGAGCAACAAGAATAGAGTAACAGGGGCGCAGACCAGATCCGAGGGGATCAGGATACCAGCTAGCGATATTCAGCAGTGGGTAGTTTGTGTCCCAACTGCCTGTGTAGGAAGAGGAGGAAATATGGTTGGAGAGCCGTGAGAGCAAATAGCCTGTTACCTGAAATATGTGGCTAAATAAGGCTTAACAAAATATATGGCAAAATGTGGTTTGTGAGCGAACAAAACATTTCATTAATTTGTGCATGTCAGCAGAAAAGATGTAAATTCAATGCAAAGCTTAAGCCTGCATATTGTTTTGACTTTTTATGTGAAAGTTTTATTTTTTACTTTAGGACTGTATTTCATTTCAGAAATGCACTTAATAGCACCAAGGAGAAACAAACAAATGAAAAAAGAAAACACCTAAATGAAATGTGTATTGTTGAGTCAAACAGAATGTGCTGTTGTATTATTGTAACAAAATACTTGTAATACCAAAGCAAGGTATGCTGTTTGACCTGACAAATTGTCTTTTTTTTTTTTCCATTCAGAAAAAAAAAAAACACGCACACACAAAAACCTATAATTTTGTACTGGCCTGAAATGAAATTTATAATTATGTTTGATCCATCCCCTCAGAGTAAAAAGCAATTTGGATAGATGTCTTTATAAAGTAAACTGTTTATTTTTAGTTGCTGATTCTGGACGCACAGATGAAAGAGGCAGAAATGCTATCATCTATATATTGGAGAAAATGTTGCTTGCTTTTTCCCCTGTGCTTTGTCTCATTTACTTTGCTTTTTGAGGTATGAGCTACCTTGGTTTTGATCTAATAACTCATGGACCCTTCTGAAAATGATTAATGAGTAATGGCAATAATGTCAGTATTTGTTGCTAAACATATTGAGCCAACTATAAAGAAAATTAACAGTCTCGTATGTCTTATGAATAAGATTCTTAAGGATTTAATGTATTTTTTTACACTATGAAACACTGAAATCAATCTCCAAAGGTGGACATTCTGATATTTTTATGCTTAACTGTGTTTACCTCCACTCTAAGTAACCAAAATAGTTCTAGTGAGTTGGTCGATCTGTGGTGTGAGTGAGGAAGTTAGAAGCACCATTGTCTGCTGCCTTAGGGAACTTGGTGATTATGGACATGATTAGGATTTGAATTTTCATCAGCATAAATTTCCTGGCACAAGTGTACGTGGGATCAGTATTGGGTTCTGTACTGTTCTACTAAATCATTTTCTGATTTTGCTTAGAGAAGAGAGCCACAAACTTCACAACAGTAGGGCTTTTATTTTACTAGTTTTTGCAATTATGTTAATTACCATTTCAGGGTTTACAGTTCCATTATTACTTTTAAACAATAAATAGCAGCCTGACTTTGGTCTTTGTGTGGTGTTGTAGTTGTCAGCCATAGGTTTGAAATTGACTTCATTCACTAGAAAATCAGGGTTTTTATTAAAAAAAAAAAAAAAAGGAAAACAAAAACACTAACCTAAAATAACCTCTTTCCCTGTCAGCCTGCTACTTGCTTACACAACTTTCTGTTTGTTTTCTTTGTTTATTAAATCTATCTTTTGGTTTGCTAGGTAGAGGAATGCCTAGTGTATTTTTGAAACCTCATGTTCTGTCTTGTTCTTGATGTACATACATCTAAGAAAACCTTTAATTTGAGGCCTTGAAAGTGATCTTTTACTTCTTGAGAAAAACTAAACTTACTACGTACAAAATTGCTTTACTCCTGGCGGGGGATGGGGTGGGATGGGGTATTTGACTACTGTTGATTTTCTTTGGCTTCTATTTAGGAAATGGAATGTTCTCACTTTGGAAAGGTTTATCTGTGGTATGCGCATAAAAAACAATAACAAAACATCTAACAGTAAGAACCTAACACGAACCTACCACAGCAGGTAAATTTCATTTGAAGCTAATATTCTTTTCCACTTAAACAATAGTTAGTTATTGTGCTCTTAAGACAACCTTCTATGAAATGTATTGTTCTTGAAGTTTATATGGGCTGGATGCAAAGCTCCCTGAAGTCAGGAAGAGACATTCCAGTGACTTCAAATGGCTTTGGATCAGGCTTGTCACGTGAGATTAGCCTCTGACAGAAGATGTTATAAGCACAGGCACAGAACAGAGAGATTTGGGGATGGAATTTCACTTATGCCCTGATCATCTTTGCTTTGTGAATATTTGTTAGACACAATGTTTTGAAGCAATCTTTCATTTATTTTGTATTACAAATGTCTGTAATGTGTTGTGACCTTATAGTTTTACAGAAATTGTCATCTAACTTATGTTTTAGACCTATTGTCTGTTTATGTCTATATTTAATGGCTTCTGTTAAGGGAGTCTGTTGTTGGATATGAGAGTTCAGAATCTCTTAAATGAGTTTTTTTATAACGTCGGTAATGCTACGAATAATATGCACAAAGTTAAGGGAAGAGTTTTCTAATGTGAAATAGCAAATCAAAAACAACAGTTTGAATTCTATTTTTCTTGTTAAAGAACATGTTCTGTATAAGAAACTAATGGCTTCCAAAGTTTCCCTTTCAAATACAGCCGGCTGCCCTCCCTCAAAAAAAAGTAGAAGAGATTGCTGTGGCGGTCAGTTTGACATTTGCAGTTGCTCTGCAAATAAGTTTCTCATTTGAATCTTATGCAATTTACAGAGGTTGAAAGTAACCACAAGAAGACCTGTGTAATTTTGTAGAACAAAATAAAACAGAAACATTTTGTAGCACTCCTTAGGTAGGGCCAAATTTTTATTAGGAAGTTGTAAACTTTCAAAGGTGATCTGTGTCAATAAATGAAAGCCTATCAGACTCCTAAGCACTCTAGTGATGCTAGGCATAATTATCTTTAGGGAAAAATTGCCTTTGGTTCTTATTGATTGTGGCTCTTCTAATGAATACAAAGTCTGCATGGTGAATGATAAGTGATGTGTCACTCCTTTTCCACCCTCACACAAAATAAAGCATTTACTCTCATCTGAGATCAGGCACAACCTTGGGTTTATTTCATGTGAATAAAAGACACCATGAAGGGGCATAAAAGGCCCTTGTAACTAACAGCCACCAAAATATACGCACAAACATCCCTACTTACACAAATATGTGAATGCATTCATGTATTACATACATGCACAGGGAAAGCATTACATATTTGACTTCAGCTGAAATTCTTTGCTTTTTTCCACTTAGACTGTGGTTAGTGATTCAGTCAGCTGCAAGTCTAACTCTTCAAAATGTCTGTTAGACAGACTGTGGAAGGAGATTCTGTTATTTACTAAGGAAATTTAAATATGTCACTTATGCTCATGTCGTAGAGATTTGTTGCTGTCCCTACATAATTACACCTAAGGATTCCGAAGAACTCTAGTTTGATTTTCAGTTTGCCTTAATTTGCCATTATCCATGTGTTGCATTTCATGCTTAAATGTTTATGTGAGGAATAAAGAGAGTTTAAGAAGTAACATGAGCAGTGGTATATTTCTGAGGAAACAGGAAAGGAAAATTGCCATTTAGACATCGTCTATCTTAGAAAAAATGCTGTTAAAAGAAATACTGATTGAATACTGCATGAAGAAAATATCCTTTTTTGAGCTAAACAGCATAGCAGTATTTTATGTACTAAAAGCAATCTGTAATGATGTTGGAGGCATGTTTTACATAAATTTGCAGTAAACAGAAATTAAAATTTATCTGTAGAAAGTATATTTACATCACAGTCATAAAAATAATCAGTACTAACAAAGAATTGTCATCAAAGACATAGGTATGAGAATTCATCCTGATGCTTTGCTTATTGACTCTTTTTATGTTAACGCTTGTTGTGTTGTTTTAAATGGTTTCCTGCAAAATGTATCCTTGTATGCCTAGCTCTCTTAGTTTTTAGAGCTCCATAGTAGGAAATTGTGGGGCTAGGTCTTCTGTTTTTATGAAAAGGTTTTTCATAAGGTTTTTCATTTATAGGTTTTTATTTCCGCCACTTTTCTGTCTGAGGATAAACATTTATGTAAAATCAAAATAATGATCTGATCCTGTCTGGTGAAATTTTAGTGTCATGATAAAGTGCTTTGAAATTTGATTATGTTTGAATTATGTTTGCACTTCTGAGAATTATGTTTGCACTTCTATTATGATTTTATTATACAGGTCCTAATCTGTGGGCTATATGTATCAGTTCCAAGAAGACTCAAATGGGTTTATAGACAGGTTTAAATCACTGTCACTGCTTCTATCAACTAGATGTTTATTATAGTCTTTTCTGATTTGGAACCACATTTTCACATTTTCTTAATCTCCATGCCTTCCCAGTTTCCCTATGAATTTAAGATTAAATTTGTAAAGTAATACCTCATACACAAACTGGTCAAACAATACACAAAGAACAGTGGATTAAACCATAGCTATTACTGGTGCAATAATTGGGGATGTTACTTGTAATAACAACAATAAAATTATTTTCAGACACAAGAATGATTGTGAAGTTAATGAAAACTTCCAAAGATCATTTCATCCTCATTTGACAGCTGTTTTCATTATTTTCACCCCAGAGGTAATGAAATGGTTGATTTATGATGTAAGTGCATTTGTTTTTAAAGAAAACATTTGTGACTTGCTTGACTGCAATGTGACTCTGGTTAAGTGAGTGAGCCAGATCTCAGTGGTGTTTTGCACAGATGGAACTATAAATGGTTTGTGCCCTAACTGTTCAAAACCCATGCATGAATATGCTGTGGAGATATGCACAGACATATAGATGTTGATTTTGCTCAGTCTTTCCTGCCATCCCTGAAAAAGTCACTCGTCACTCCCTTAAGAGGAAGAAATGCATTTTTTCACTTGCCAGTTCAGACTTACTTTAATAAGTAGTTTTCAGTTTTACCATTTTATTCAGCTGAAAATCTTTTATCAACAGGTGTTTGCTATACACTTCATTATTCCCGCCTTGTTCTCCTATTCTTCCACATTTTTTGTCATTTGTCATCTTTTGTGTAAAGGAGAGCACGGTTCAAACCAGTGGTAATTATGTCTCTGCTGCTCAGAAGGTCCATGAGGCAAAAAGGCCTTAAAAAGAAAAGAGTCGTTTGAACTGGTGTCCAGCTCCCCAGCCAAGATACTAGCATTTTACACGTTTATAGCACAGCATTGTAATTTGTCTCCTGCTTTGAAGTGCATCTGATGCTGGCAGGAAAAGCAGGAGGGTAATGTCACTGTAGTTGGTACTCTGCCTCATGGTAAGGTCCCCATTTAGAAGGGGATTTAGACCAAGTGTTTCCTAGGCAGCAGCAATGCTCAAATCCCATGACCCAGCATGGTGGGGTTATCGTAGAATCATCAAGGTTGGAAAAGACCTCCGACATCATCTGGTCCAACCATCACCCCACTACCAATGTCACCCACTAAACCATGTCCCTAAACACCACGTCCAGCCTTTCCTTGAACACCCCCAGGGACAGTGGCTCCATCACCTCCCTGGGCAACCCTTTCCAATGTCTAACCACTCTTTCTGAGAAGAAATTTCTCTTAATTTCCAACCTGAACCTTCCCTGGAGCAACTTGAGGCCATTCCCTCTAGTCCTATCACTAGTTATCTGTGAGAAGAGGCCGACCCCCAGCTCCCCACACCTTCCTTTCAGGCAGCTGTAGACAGCAATAAGGTCTCCCCTGAGCCTTCTCTTCTCCAGACTAAACAACCCCAGTTCTCTCAGCCGTTCCTCGTAGGACTTGTGCTCCAGGCCCTTCACCAGCTTCATAGCCCTTCTCTGGACATGCTCAAGGGCCTCGATGTCCTTCTTGTAATGAGGGGCCCAAAACTGAACATGGTACTCAAGGTGCGGCCTCACCAGAGCTGAGTACAGGGGGATGATCACCTCCCTGGTCCTGCTGGCTACTCTGTTCCTAATACAAGCCAGGATGCCATTGGCCTTCTTGGCCACCTGGGCACACTGCCGGCTCATGTTCAGGCGAGCATCGACCAACACCCTTAGATCCTTTTCCTCTGCACAGCTTTTGAGCCACTCTGCCCTAAGCCTGTAGCACTGCATGGGGTTGTTGTGACCAAAGTGCAAGACCCAGTTATGAGATACTGACCAGGCCTACTCATGTGAGAAGGTGGCTTAGCAAAAAGTGATGTACTGTGCACATTCTGTACTTAGAAGAGCATACAAAGACCTGCAAAATTCCCCTTGAATTCTGTGAAGCAAATCTGGGTGCAGAATCAGAGAAATGGTATTTGGAAAGCCCTGGTCTTCCACCAATACTGCAATCCATTCTCTAGGGGCAAGTAGGTATTTGCAATGTGAAATGTGGTTTTGGCTCCCCAAGGAGAAGCTGCCACAGTTGTGATACTGTTGCTGTATTATTGTGGAGTTTATTGCCTCATATAATCTCAGTATATTAGAAAGTGTTGTATCCTGCCGTTTAAAACTTTGTTTAAAAAGTTGATTTTATGAATAAATTGAAAATTTATTTTGGTCTAACCATGGTTGTCTAGGTCTTGTTCAGATTGAAAAAAGAAGTGGGAAGTATCCATCTTGTAGTAAAGTCAGGCTCAGTATGTTGGGCACAAGGCATAAACTCAAGAAAGATTTTATTGTGTAACTTGGTAAGTCTTCTGTTTTAATTCATACCACCGAGGTGGATGCTGTGTACTGTCGCTCCAGGCCCAAGATGGGAGTGTACAGTTCTTGACAGCTTTGGACAGCTGAGTTCTGATAATGTACAGAACTACTGGTAAGATCCTTGTGTCTTACTGAGTTTGGTACCAGGCCTCAGAATTCATCAATAAATACTGGGTGTTGTTCAGTACGCTCAAATTCCTAGACATTTATCTGTAATGTCAGGAGCATTTGACGACAAGCAGACTCTTTGAAAGTCCATTTCTTTTCATGTAACATGTGGGAGAGGCACTGTACCTTACGCTTCCTCTCTTACGGAACTCTTTGGAGGAAACCTGGATACAGGAAAGAAGCTATGCAGTAAATAGCTTGTCTTCTTGTTCTTGATTTTGAGAAGTTCGTTCTCAAAAATACTGTTGTTTTTTGTTTGTTTGTTTTTCCTTTATGAACAGAACTTGTCCTGTAAAGTTACTGTATCTTGACCACCTGCGAACAGTCAGCTGTAAATTTCATGGTATTGTAACTTAGAAAAAGCGACCAATCTTTTTCTCCCCGCCTAAAATAGCAATAAAATTAACAAAACCATTAATAAATTAGAACAACTTCAATATTTGCAGTATCTTCCATTTGCCTACTCTAGCCCACGAGTGAACATTAGTACTAACATTGCCAAAAAAGTTCACAGGGCCTGGGTTGAATCGTAGACTGTTTCTTTTACAAGCTGTATATGCGTAAACTGGAGCTCACAGTTTAAACAACCAAGGTGTGGCATGGATGTGTGTGTAAGTTACCATGGTTTAGCTGCTTGCTCGATCAGCTGCTATGTCATAGTTACCCATAACTACAACCTTTTGTCTGCGAGGCTTTAATAGAGAAGTAGTAGCGTTACTTTGCACCAAGAATTTACCATACACAACTAAACAAAATGGATAACACAATTATTACTTTATTAATCCCACATGGTTTTCGAATGCTATTTCAGTAGGCCTTGTAGCATGAGTGTACTGTGATGTCACATCCTGGTTCGTGTATGACATGCTTCCAGTTCCATGCCAAAAAATGTAGCTCTGCTGAAAACTGCAATACAGCTTTCACAATAATTAAACTGGCTGGGGAAAGAGCATACACAAATAGTTATGTCAGGGCCAAAGATGCACTATAGAGGCCCAAAGATGCTTTGGCCAAACATCAAATGGTGTGAACATGGTCCTTCCAATGACTAGACCTGAACAGTGTAGACACAAGTGGTTCTGCATCCCTTGACTTAAAGGCATCTCTTCCTAGGCCAGGGCTTTTAGCAGTAGAGGTGTAAGGTCACATTGACAGGCCAATCTGGATAGGAAGTAATGCTGTGTACGATGGCAATAAGAAAGCAAAACATTGTGGGTCACTCTATCCCCATTTCAAATTAGCTATATGGCTTCACATAGCCTTTTCACTGCTAGATTGCATTGCTTTGCGTGTAATTTGGTTTCTTTGGCAATGTGTTCACTTTCCAAAGAAAAAAGGCTATCTTGAATTTAAGCTAAGTCTTACTACATGTTAGAGCAATCCAATTATGTTTTTCTAAGTGAGGTCTTCATCTCCAGGTAAAGGTTGCCTTAAGTTTTTCTTTTTGTTGTTGTTTTCACTCTGTGTTTCTGTGGATCCAGGATGAAGTACATTTTTCTTTTTAAAGTAGGTCTTTGAATATATCCAGTTAGAAATTGCCTACACAGTTGTGTTTGTTGGGTTATGTGATGAAAGTCTGGCAACTTATAACAACACTGACATAATGGAGAAAGATTACTGGCAAGTATACCAAGTAGCAGTATTGGAAAGGAATAATCTATGTGATCTTATATTTTCTACCTACAACAGAATAAAGTGTAACTGCAGCCATAAAATTCAGTACACCAAATTCAGGGCCATGTATAAAAACATGCACATGAAAATCTAATGCGTTTTATGAAGGCTTTATTCACACATCCTCTTCCAACTGCAACTGTGCTGGTTAAAAAGGTTACTGCCCCCAGTACCTCATTATGGCACTTCTGTCAGAGGTTATCACAGTCGACTCTGCCAGCTGAGCTGCTCATGTGCACAATTCCTAATCTGTTTCTCTTAAGATGAATGGGGGTGATGAAGATCTATGATCTTAACACTTGAATTTTTTTTGACTAAAGATGGACAGGGCTTGCTCACAGGAGCAACTGAGTGTGTAAAGCTGGCAGGACAATAATTTCTACCAGAGCAGTAATGAGCCTCTATAAAAATTATTGTAATCTTTTCGGGAACACTCCCAGATTTGTCTATGGCCTTATGTGCATTGGATTTGCATCACTGAATGTTTAGTCTTTTCATGTTGCTATATCTATATAGCCTTAGGCTGGTATATAGCTTGTATGTTTGCATGTTGTTTGTCCTGTCTATGGACAGGATTCAGTTAAATGAAAATATTTACAGACTTGTACCTCAGTAGAGGTTTTTTGGTTTTTTTTTAAATATCTTAAATATCTGTTTTATATTCATGCTGGGTCTGCTCTAGGGGCTCTGTACTGATTCAGAATCTTCCATTCCATCTGAAGACATGCAATTTTTTTTTTTGTAAATAATAATTACTTATTTTAAAACAACTGCAAAAATGCTCTGGTTTGGTTCAAAACCCACTGAAACCAATAGGTTCAATTCTAATAACCTTTGCATGGCCACCATCAGAATTTTGTCTGTGCACCTTCTGAATTCTAAAACATTATTATTTTTTTTAACCTTCTACTATTTGCTTGTATTTGCCTTCATTTTTATGGTAGTGATCTAATATAGAAGAGAGTTTCTAAAAGTGGCAAGACTCTTGATAATTCTAATAGCACTCTATTCCTTTTGTGAACTGAATTTTCTTGTTTTAGATAACTAAATTTAAGCAAGTAAATGTTGGTTGAGTTGAGTAGATTGTATTAGGTGATTTAGAACTGTCTTTAAAACAAGCATTGTGAATCCAAGTGTTTGCATTATAAATTATGTATTACTTTATTTTAAAATGTTGACGTGTGCTTTGCATGTTGTGTTATTGCTGATAATGTCATTGACTTAAAAATTGAGAGAAATATTGTCAGTGTAGGAAAAAATTTTATCAACGTCAGTTTGGAAAAAAAAATCAATACAAACCAGCTTACCACTTGGTCACAGATTTTTAAATTAAAGTAAGTTTAGAATAATATAAATTGAGAAATCCATCAAATTTTGTCCCATTCCTGCCAATGTAACTTCATGGCAGGATGACATTTTAGGAATGTGTTGCAAAGATGATTGTCAGATTACAAAAGTGCCTAGAATATATATGTATTGATCATCAATAAGTTATATTTTTAAAGTTATTACTTACATGTGTGATTTTATGTACCCATCTAGAGTGGACAGCAGGATTTCCCATAGTAATCAGGGGGAGAGGGGTGTTTCTCGAGGTGTTTTCCTGGCTGAGCTTGTGCAGAAAATGTTTAAATGGTGCAGGGAATAATGTATTGTGTTGTTAGGATTTTAGGGGACTCCCAGTGTCTTGGCTACATATCGAGCACTTTTATTTGATCATTTTGTTCAATTTTAGTTCCTCAGAAAGAGGAAAAATTCAACTGCTTGATTAAAAGTACTGACAATCATCTCAGATTGTTTTGTGGAAAATTTTTCTCTAAAAATTTTGGAAGGCATTGGGAAAATGATACGCTTATCAATCACACCATTTAGGGAAGAAAATATTTTGAAAGCCATTAAAATGATATTTTTTTTTCTGAAAATATAAACAAAAAAATACAAATCGATATCAATCCCTAAGGTATGCACAGAATTTAAAATGTGTGCATTTTTTGAGTGAAGTTACATTAGCAAGCTCATATATCTGTCTGTTAAAAGTGGACTTTGTATAACAGTGAGTAGGTAGAAATACTGTGGGTGTGAGTGCACAGTGAGGTGTCATCAAAAAACTTTAGATGGAATGGCTTGTGAAATAAAGTAGGTGTTTGAGAGTGGTTTCCAAATCAGAAAATTGAAGCAATTTTTTCTTGTTGGCATTTTCATTCCCCGGTTTTTGTAAAATCTTCTTAGCGTCCCCACTGGTACATTAGGACACAAAGCAATTATGAAAAGCAAAAGAAATTCTGAGTTTCTTGGCTAAATTTGGAAAGATTTTTTGACATGGCTGACCATCCTTCGAATAAGATCTTTGTGTCAGGGTGCAGAGGTCAGGGTATAGAAACCTTGGGATATCAAAAGGTGGTGAGAAGAATGGCTGGGATTTCCAGCAGTCGAAGAGTGCTCTTTTGTCTCTGGTGGTCAGTTGTCGAGGATGATGCCTGTGGACATCAAAGAAATGTCTAAACAGTGTTATCTAGGCCCGTCCTTTGCCCCCTGCCATGTAATGGGCCTCTTTTCAGGAAAACATTGGGAAAGCTGAGAAAGCGAGTTGTCCTATGCTACTGCTATTAATTCAGCAAGAAAGCAGATCAATAACATTTGCAGCAACCAGTAAAACAATCTGTTAGTTTTAAAAAGTGCAGATTAGTCAAGCCTATAAATTATATATTGCACATCCAAGATTTGATTTTAATGTGTTTTTTTTTCTTTTCGTACTCAACATGCTGTGAGGCCATATTCCTTTAAGAATTCAATTTCTGCTTGCTTTGGCATATTATGGAGAACTGTTCTGAGAAAACAGACAAATAAAAATAGTCATAAATGAACTGATATTTTGTGCAATATGTGCTTAAAAATTGACTGATGCCTGGAAGAGTGATGCCATCATTTTCAAGAAGGATGTGCTTTCCTCATCAATGAATGAAAGTTACAGTACCAAAGCAAAGCCTGCACCTAATATTTTTCAGCTCCTGTATTGCCTGCTATTGAAGGAATAACAGCTGTTTGCTGTTCGTTTGTGCTGAATTCAAGACAAAAATATATTCTGAAAATGTTATGAGGAAGAAAAAAAATCTATTATGAATATTTTCTATTTTGCCCATGTGCAAAAGCAAACCGCATTTTTCTTTGTTCTTTTTTACATTTCTTTTTAAAGGTTGGAACTCTTTAAAACCCCACTTTTGCAAAGAGATACTGGCTACTGCAGGGTTTAGTGGTGAAAAACCAGGGCAATAATCTGGGGCCTGAGCCATGTGAGAACTCGTTAGACTAAGGGAGGTAGCAACAGAGGGGAAGTCAGACTAGAAATGAACCTGTACTTCTGATACCTGTGAATCTAACTCTGGTTTATTTTTTTTTGATTCAAATGAAATGATAGTGCCTATGTCATTATGTAATGCTACTGTCATTCTTGAACTTAGTAGAACAATGTAAAAAGATGAGTCTTGGCAGGTCTGAGGGCTAACACACTAGCATTTCTGGTTATGGATCAGTCTCTAGGAATGTTTAATAAAAACAGCTTTAAGGATTCGATGCTGCCCACATTTTGCTAATAGCATATTATTAATTAGAATATACTTTAAATCTTTACTAATAAATTAGGCCAATATACAGAATTGCATTATTGTTTTAAGAAGACTATGTGATCTCAATATCAGGAACTCAAGCCAAATGGCAATGTAGATATTAAAAATGAAACAAATCTATGGTTGAATCAATGACACTTTCTTAAAAAAAAAAAAATGGAGCTGGGATTTGTCAGCAAATAGTTGTGTAACATCTTTAAATATAGCTAAAAATGTAAGTGCAACATGTTTTCAAAAGTCTGAAATTAAACTGTTTAATGAGAATGTGTTTCTGTACTGTATTTAATTCTAATGTAAATTAGGTTTACAGACAAAACTTTGATAAAAATGAATGAGTTAACTTTAGCTAGAAGAACGTGTGAAATATCACTGTTGCAGGTTAGAGAGCTAAACTTGAAACAATGGTAGGTAACATATGTACTGAGATAATCATTATTTATTTGGATGGATACTGCACTCGAAAACTGTTATTTTGGGCTGCTAGATGATTCACCATTACTTACTTTCCCATACCCTCATCTAGTAAAGAAGACGAAGAGCTAGATATTTTGCTAGCATGCCTCAGTGATTGCAGGGAGGCTAGATGTTTGTATTCATCCACATCACTACAGTGAGAGTTCAAAGTCCTTCTCACTTCCAAATGTGGATCTTGAACATTGATACTATAGTCTATAGCTAATATATTTTATAATTTAATATATAATATAATATTACTTTTAGAAAAACACAGAGAATAAAACATTGCATCTCCTATACTATTTTATCCTTTTTATTACTACACCTGCACTATTTTTCTGATCAGACTTATATCCTGATTTTGCAAATATCTCTGTCCCTAACTTTATTGAAGAGTATAGTTCAAATACATGGAGAATGACAAAAGCAACGTAAAAATGGGAGTGTCGGCAGAAGTGAAATCCTGATTCTGTAGTTAAATTGTGATCCTATGGGTAAATAGATGAGTTAAAGTTGTCATCAAAAGTGATTCATGTCTTCGAGCATCATATTTCAGCAGTGGTTTAGCTAATAGACTTAGCTAATGAATAGGTCACTGTTTGCTAGCATAAGGCATATTCAGTTATGTCATGAATGCATAATTTATAAATAAGGATAAGAAAGGAGAAGTCAAGGAAACAAGAGAAAAATGAAATTTCTCTCTTAAAGAGAGAAGTCAGACCATCTTTGATGTTTACAGAATTGCCTCTTTATTTATCTGTACTGGACACTCATTCAGAACTTTCTGCTATGCAAATTTATGAACGTTCCTTCCAGACCACTATTTAAAAATGTATTAAAAATAAATAAATGAATATATACAAGAAGTAGAAATTGTTTTGTGAGAACCATCCTGCTTAAAAGTTTCTCCTTAGACTGGAAACTTTTAAAATTAAGTTTGTTTTTACATTTTGTTTTGCACAGTTGCTCATAGTGGAGATGAAGCTTGCTCTGTGTTGTAATGCAATGACAACCCCTTTCTAAAGTCAGGCTTAAAAAAGGGGGGTCCTATGGGGAGGACTTTGTAAGACACTTGTGTTGAGGGGGCAGGACAGTGCCCTGCTGAAGCCTGTAAGGAAGACTGACCCTCCTGTGAAAAGAAATGTACCCATCATGGGACCAATCTGCTGTCATCCCCATAGGCATGTATTGCATGAGTATAGCCTGGTTGTACAAGTTGTCCCCATTACACAACCTACTGCATAAACACACATCCATTGCAACATCAGATGTGCACTGTCCTCTGCTGGGGAGCAATTTTATTTTGGTCATATGATGGCTGCATTTTCAATGTCTAAAGGCTGATGGGTAAAGGGCCATTAGGGAGCTGGTTGCCAGAGTAATTCATGTAGCCCATGAGACCCTCACTACTGGGTTCCCTGGAGAACAGACTGAACAGAGCAGTCATGCTGGCGGAATGGGTCTAGCCATTTGCCGTGAGGTTGGTTGCTACCACTGAAGTTTAGACAAAAATCTGCCTCATGATATGTATGTGTAGTATACTGTCTGTGGTGAAGCTCTGATCTGAGGTTGTCTTGAGATACTTTGTTTTAGCAAATAGTAGAATAAATAGGTACCAGTAAAATAATAAATATTTAAATTCATGAGGGTAAGATTCATGATCCATTTTTTAGGATTACCACAAGACTCATTTTAAGGAATTTGAAACCTGTGATTTCACTTAGATTTTGTTGGGAAACTCTTCCAAAAAATCAGCTAGCATTGTACAGTTAGTTCTTAATGATACAGCATAATGACTGAACAGAATAACAGACATGAAGTGAAGACAGTTAACATATGCAAATGAATAAGATTATGTTAAGAATATTGATGTATAGAAAGAATATGTGAAACTGTTTGTGAGGAGAATGGGCATAGCTTTAAGAAACACATTGCTGAGTGGTCGGAGTGGCACGTCACGCTCCAAGGTGCTGTGCGTAACTAAAGGCAAGACTTAAACCACAGGTTGGACAATCCACACACAGAAAATCAGGAGTTGATGTACAAAAATTACTGCTTTAAAGAAGGCAGATACTCAACTTGCTTCTAAATAAATTTATTTATTTAGTCTATGTAGTTTAAAGGTAAACAGAATGACTTCTCCTCTCATGGTTGCATGAGTATATATGTACAGCCACTATAAAACCAGTATAGTGCCTCTGGGTCTGCAACACAGTCTCAAAGTGCAGCTTTCTTAATTTTTCATAGCAGTGATAATTTTAAAGCCTCATCACGTGTGTCAGTAGTTGTTCCATTGCTGAATATTTCAGTTCTTGGAAAGGAAAAGTAGGTGGAAGTGGAGTATGTATATCATTTTTGGGAAGGGCATATAGAGAGAGCAGGTTTAAAATGATAGTGAGTAGAAAATTAATTGGAGAAAGTAGAATGAAGGGAAAACTGTGACTAGGATGCACATGGACTTGAAGACAGAGTCTATAGTGCTAAATAAAGCAGTGCACATGGTGAGTTTGAACACTGGATATGGAGCGATTCCATGGTTTTGGCCATGGTTTTGTGGTTAGAAGTCTTCTAGACAGTGCCTGGGCACACTGGGACTGTTCCCAGCAGGCAGAAGGGACAAGACCATCCTGGCCTCACATACTGTGCCAGCAGGCTTTTCCCACTAAAACAGTTCTGCAGCCCTTCAGTTTCATGTTGTGAAAGCATCATGATGATGAGTTGCAACACCACACTGGCATTAATTAAAAATATAATCTCAAACCACTTTCAAAGATTATATCCTCAGAGCCATAGGGCACTATGTGCATCCCAGAAATGTAGTGTGGGCATACCACAGAATGACCTGTGACCTTGTTTTCTTTTGCAGTATAGACATTGCAAAGTAACCGCATTCCCTGTTTGGATGTAGCTGGTAAGTAGGTGGGCTTGCTGTGAAACTGATTCCTCTCGCCCGAGTGGGAGTGCCTGCCATATTGAGCAGCAGTCATATTGATGAGCTTCATCTGTATGGGTCTTCCAATAAACTCACTTCTATAGAGTTTACCACTAAGGACTGTAGCATGTGACAAATAGAGAAGAAGTGGCTAATGGCAATAACTAAAAGTTATATCACCACATCAGGGGTGTGTTTTGTCTTTGTCTTTTGTGCAAAATTCTTATGAGGTAATGAAACTAGAGTGATGAATGTCAACTGATAAAGCAAACGACTACATAAACAAGTGTCATGTTATTGACTGATGGCCTTGGCCCCAGGACACGTTAGAGTGTGTGTGTTGATATGTGTGTGTATGCACAGGTGGTACCTACCCACCTGATGCACATTTATCCATCACTGGGATACAGCTATTGCTTTTAAAGAGCTTCTTAGTGGAATACTGGGACACTGTTGTCTGAAACACTTAAACAAGTGATAAACAGATTTTTTTTTTCAAAGGGTTAAAAGTGTCAAAGTTGCTTATAAAGTAAAAATCTATTCAATTAGAAAAAAAAAGCTCTAGTTTGGTAAAGAATACGCACCTTAATGGGATGATGCTATTCATGCAGTATATAGACTGTTAGTTGAATGGATAAGGTGATTAGGAAAAGATAATAATATACTATTTCTAAGTCTATAATGCATGGATTTAGCAGCACTGACAGAAGTTAGCAGTCACAGAACCACAGAATTGTTTGGGTTGAAAAGAACCTTAAAGATCATGTAATTCCAACCCCCACAGTCAGAGTGTTGGAAGGAAAGGAAGGACTTCCATAACATAAATAAGTTGTGTAACTTGCTGACAAATTATGTCAAGTCAAGAGCAGGAGGAGGTTCAGAAAGGAATCAGACACATTCATGGCAAAAACATCTGTGAATACCAATTAACCATCAAGATGTGGCTATAACCTCCATTTCAGGTCAAGTGACTCCCAAAACTGGGAGACTCTGGGTGAAGGAGCATGCTATACAGCCTTTCCTTCTTAAGCTCCTTCCTGAAAGCTACCTGAGGCCACAGCTGGAAGCAGGATGGTGAGCTTGATGGACCTTTTATCTGATAAAACTCTGGTGTTTGTGTTCAATGTTTTAAGTGAGCAGCAGTATGTTAGTAGGGTAGGTCTGCAATTGTGTAAACCAGTTATTCCTTCCTTTTCTTCATAGCTTTTGTCACAGGAGAAAAAGAAGAAAGGTAGTATTTCTGTCTGAAAGTGACCTGGGCTCTTTGCAGGATTGACTCATGCACTTCTTTAGCCAGAGATCATATTCCTCGGTCTTAGACAGCTTGTAGGCAAGCAACAGTTATGACAGTTATTCCTCAGTACTTATGGAAATGTTTCCCCACAGAGGATAAATTCTGTAGAATGCTTTATACGTGGTTCATCCCATATTCTATCATAGAGCTATTGTTTGGGTACGTTTGATGTAATGTTTTCTTTATTCTTCAAAAGTTATGTTTTATTGTGGTGCTGCTTCCTGAAAGTGATGTAATAGTGTTTACAAAATAGACAGTACTTTGGCAAGGCATTTTCAAGCAAATTTTTCACTACATTTCAATGAGTAGAATTATCCTTATTTTACAGTGAGACATCATATGTAGGATTAGAAGACAAAAGCTGAGATCATAACATTTATGCATTAGGATGTGTTATAACAAACTAGGATAATCTTAAGCCTCCCAAAATCAAACGTACTGAACAAAGACATGGGAACAAGTTGCCCTATGGTGGGCAGGTAAAGCAACCTGCTCAGAATCAAATTAAAATGTAATTTTCAAAGTTTGAATTAGAAGTCTAAACTTCTTGCCTTCTAATCTTGTGCTACCATTTCTGAATGCATCTTCCTCCTCCTTTCAAATTATACTATAATGCTAAGCTATATTTTTCTGAAAGAGCTTTTATCAAATGTCTAGGAAAAAGACTGGCCTTTGTAAGAATTTTTTACTGCTATTGGACATGTGTATGTGTAAAGTATCCTTGATGCATAATTACAGGGAAATGGAAGCTGGCAGATGTGAGAGAGTCACCCCTTTAAGCAAAGAATTTTGCTCTTACACAAATTACAGGATAAATGGATGCTTGCAGATATGAAGAGTAAGCCCTTAAAGGCAAGAATTTTACTGCTACATAAAAGCTTGTTCCTAACATGTCAATTGGTACAATATGTCCAGTTGTGGTGTTTCAGAAATACCATTTTGTACTGTTCATGCTGTCTGTTAAGAGTGCTATTCCATTCTTTCATCTAGTCACATTAACTCTGTTCTTTTAAATCTTTCTTGATCATGAGAGACTGTTCTCTGCTACAGGGACGAAGTACATTGGGTAATATTAAAATGTGAAAGCAATGCCCAGTTTATTTAAAAAAATATGAAGATCTATCAACTAACTGAAGTAATGGGGCTAACAATAATATACATGAGATAGTGTCTTGAATTTTATACTGGAAGATACAGTAAGCTATCAATCCTTATGCACTGTTGATGTGTCAGTCATGATTTTGTTAGACTTTTAGCAAAGGTGCCTGTGTCACCTTTTTTTCTGTGCTGAAGAATCTCAGCCAACTAGATAGTCCTGAAGCCTGTTAACTCCTTTGGTGTTCATTCTTGTCTTTTATTGAACCTTTTCAAGTTCTACAGTGTCCTTTTTGACAAACTGGACCCAAAGTGCACACAGTGCAACCCAGTGCAAGCAGATTGTGGATTTATCCAGTGGCATAAGAACATTTTCTGTTTTGGTCTCAGCTTTTTTCCTCTAAAATCTTAAAATCTGATTCGCACTTTTATATTTGCTCATGAAAACAAAAAGAAAAAATCAAATGTAATGTTAGAATTTACTAATAAGGTCACTTAATATACTACTGAGGTTGCTTTTCTTAACCAAGGTATTGATGTTCTAGGTCATTTCTTACTACAGGAGTATATTGATAAAATAATTTCAAATACAAATAAATCATTCTTGAAAGCAATTTTCTTTGATGACTATAATTACAAATTTAAATGCCATAATCATTAGGATTATACAATGCACATTGAGAGAGTGAGAAGGTATGTAATTATCATTATGTAGTAAATAACTGGCATTGTGCTATCTTGAGGTTTTTATGGTAGAAGATAATTACTACTTGCAATTCGTATTGCTTTTGGTATAGATCTATTTTTCTGGGTTGCCTTTCCTATTAATACTTTTGGTATTTGTGTTGTATAACTTGCTATAATGATTTCCTTTCCAACCAGAATAAGACAAAATGTCAAATAAGGCATAATGTCATAATGACAGTGTTATTTGTCTTCAGCTACAGCTTCTTTTCTGTATCATGAGGTTAAAAAAATTTTTGCTTTCAACAAAATGTCAGAAATCATGCATCTGTCAAATTCATTTCTAATTTTTTGAAGAGTTCTTTATCATCATGGCAGATGACTTCATAACTGTTTTTTGAAAAATTCTGAGGATGAAAGAGCAAACATTATACTTAATCATGTCATTTTTATAATAAATAGTTGCTTTTTTAAGTTTTGATTTTTTTTTTCAGAAGTCAACAGCATCATATATACTTGTTACTCTATTTCAGCATCAAATTTTGGATGTGCAGAATGTTAAGCTAGAATAGACTTTGTAGGACCTCTGTCTTTACAGCCATACACTCAGTATTTTGTTAAAAGCTAAGTTTTGAGGCCTTTAGAAACTGCACTAAAATCTATGCGATGAAAACATAATTAAAGTATTTTCACTTTGTTCATACTATGTGTACAACTGATAATTTTTATGTACTCAGCTGGAAAGCACATTGACGTTAATATATGAGAAAAATATGCAAAGCTTATTCCTTTATAATTTTTGCTGATTGAAAGAACTTGTCAATTGACTGTGGTCAATTGTTTAAATGGCCGTGGTTTAAATTAGGTATAATAAAACCTACAGTAATGTTGAATTGATTCTCAAGAAGAGAATATGAGAAAAAGGATCTAAAGTTTGCAAAATAGTGTCCATTACTTCTCTAATTTTAATTTTTAGACAATGAAAAAACAGGCAGCTTGATTCTCAGTCTGCTAATACCATTTTATGCTATTTGCAAACACCAGACCTGTTCTATTTAAAAAAAAAAAAAAAAAAGATAGAAAAATCCCTCTATCCAAGCACTTGTACTGTCAGCTACAGAATTTTAATAAGCATTGATGTAGGTTCTCTAAAACCGTTTCATCCAACATGAAATTTAAAATAAATATGGAATCCTTTATACCTGTCTTCTAGCTCTTTCTTTTTTACCAGTTATGTAAGACTGATGATTTTTGTGTCATGTACTGTTCTCCTGTCTCTAGGGAGAGGGAAGAAGATATTTCAGCAGGGCTGGAGATGGCATGCTGAGCTGAAATGCAGTTAATTTTTTTTTTATTTTTATTTTTTTAGCACCAACAGGTGGGTCTCCAACTGCTAGAATTTACCCTGCAAAAGAGTTCTGAGTAAATGTTTTTCTTAACCTTTCTGAACTCACCTGTGAAAATATTTGCATTTGGACTTCATTCTGTTGGATGCTATTCTGCTGTGCATTTCCAGGCATTACCAAAGGCAGCTAGTGTTGGGATTGTTCATAAGGAGATCATGGATGCTGAGAGGGTCAGCATTTGTATTGTCTGATGTATATCCTGTTTCTTGCGTTAGAACTTGCTCCACTTTACAGGTGCAAATGGAAGCCAGTTTAGCTGCTTACCAACCTTTCTTGGATGAAAACAAGAGTTTGTTTCTTAGTTGCTTGACACTGACATTTTTAATAGAGTCTTAGAGTAATTCTCAAAGGAGTAGTGTTCAAGGAGTCTATTGTTATCTTTCTTGTCTGCTTGGGTATCTAAAACCTACAGTGAGCTCAAGATTGCAGTATTTCAGCATCTTTGAATTTAAGGCCTACTCATTTTTCTTGCACAGGTAACTCCACATTAGCCAAGATAAGGTGGAGCCTTGAACATCTGGGTGAAATTAATATGGAGACTGCAATGCTGACTAACATAGTGTAGTATCAACTAGAATACTTATGTATTGACACGCAGTTCAGCAGGACCTAACTGTATAACACCCAGTAGAAGAGTACACCTGGAAGACTACGGTCTAGCTGGGTTTACACGGCATATACATAAGCTAATAGGTTGTATGAGACTTAAGCTGCCTTTGCTTGGAGTGATGTTGAGGGCCACTGGCACAGGCAACATCCAAAGCAGATAAGACTTGCATGGATATTTGAGAGTTGCTAATTTTTTTGACATTGTGTTTTGTATTGTTTCAACATTGCATTGTTCCAGTACTGTTAATATTTGCAGATGTTTTTTTCAGCATAAAAAGATGCAGGATTGATTCATCTGTCTGCTAATGGAACCGTGGTGACTGATAACAATGAGAGCTTCAAAACCAGATGAATAAGATGCTGGCTATGTAACTAACCAAACGCATTATAGAGGAGAACCTTTTCTTAAATTTCTGTAACACTTTTAGAAAATCTGATATGATGATGAATTTTCATTGGAACGTACAATGTTTTAATGAATGAAAATCAATGGAAGTTCTTGTTAAGATCTGAGAACACTCATAAAACATTTAAAAAACATCAGTTTTGACACAAACTGTTTGACATAACTGTTGATTACACTGGGTTTTGATCTCTCCTGATATTGTAGATCAGTTAAGAAACTCCAGAGGAAGAAGACAGGAGAAGAGAAAGCTATATGCTTTATTTTTCCTCAGCTATGGCTTACAACAATTTAGAAGCTGCAGGGAACTTCTGGTACCATTTACCTTAATAAGGAAAAAAACACTTTCTATCAGAAAATATATTTCACAGGTTGTTTCTACATGGCCCTGTCTTTGGGTATTCCAAATGGAATTATAGAAAACTGAAAGATTAACTCCTCCACACCCTCCAAAGGTCACAAATCTAATAGGAGTTTAAAATAAATAGCTAAATATTTATTAAGGTGCAAGAACAGATGATGATCCAGTACAAAGACGTATTGCAGGAGAACTACATTCAAATCTGAGCTTTGCCACTGTTCTTATGTGACTTTGAAATATTTGAACTCTGTCTCTTAAAAGTATTTAGATAAAATTACCTGTCATGGACTTCAGTTGTAACTAGGGACTCAGATGCTCATGGGATCTATGCAAAGATCACTTCAGCCTTGTCATTTCCCACCAGTAAAATGGAGAAAGAGCATATCTTTGCTTTCCTGCAGTTTTCCAAGTGAAACAATGAGCTTGTAAACATTGAGTTGTTTAGGAATTACAGTACATAGACCATGAAAGAAAAAACGGAGATTCTAGTACTTCTAAAAACTAAGAAGGAACAGTTTTTATTTAAGTGAGACTGATTTTTTTACTATTTTGAACGTTATCAATTGATGCATCTAAAATGCACCACTAAGCTCTTTTGTATCAGTTTTTAGTGCGAGTGACCAGATGAGAGAGTTAAGAAAGATATATCTAAAACCAAGGTAAACAAGGGAGATTAAAACACTAACGATTTCTAGTAATTAAAATAAAATGTTCAGATAGCAAGTTGTGCTGTAGTACTGTACATTTGTTTTGATTAGAAACAGAGATCTGTATTTCTTTCTAAGTCGTTAAGTATGAGAAAAACATCCCTTGGCACTTGCATAGACATACCTTCCTAAGGGTACGTGAGGATTGGGAGCATACATAAATGGCAGATTGGGAAGTAGGTACAAAACGTGGAGATGAAAATGGAAAATGCATAAGCATCTGTCATAGTTTGTAATCGTTTGCAGGGGAATAGCACCATCAGTCTTTGAATTTAAAGATAGGTGGTGAGTTAACACAAGTGTATCAAAGTGCGCACAGAGCACAAGATTTGTGCGATCAGTTTTGCTTTGCGTCCCCAACAGAATGTGTTGTGCCTGTTCCCCAGCGGTAAGACGGTGCCGCATCTTGTCTCCTGACCCAATGTACTGTACAGAGTCCTGCATCACATGGCGTGGCGTGTCAAGTCTTACACACTGAGACCGAGGAAAGTTGAGAGTTGTCAAGAGGTGTTTTTCTGAGCACTTGGATGTTTCTCAGCCTGGAGGTTCTAAGTTTTTTATCCCAGTATGAAGGAACACTCTTAAGGAAGCGTTTTGAACAGTTAGACCTGCTAATAGCTACAGAAGCATCAGTCAGGCTGTAGCTTTTAAGCTTTTAAAAAATGGTCTTTGAGCATTCATTTAAGATTTTTACACAGGTACAGCATGACTGAACAAGTGGCTGGTGCTTTTGTGCAGTGCATGAATCAGAACGAAATGTGAGTGAGATACGACAGTAGCAAGAGTTTCTTTTATGGTTGAGAGTGGAGAGGAAACAGTTGTGACATTCTGAAATGTTCCTGTTGTGCACTGAGAAAGCCAGGGCTTTTTTCGGGCGTAGGTTGTGCCAGTTGTAAAACAATGTGTCAGATTAATAATGCATCCTATTGAGAAGGAATGGGAGGTTTGGTGAGGCATGATTCATCCTCGTCTGGTGCAGTAATTAAGTCTGTTGCTTGCCTTGAGGTCAGTGTGACCCTGTTTATTTTAATTTTTCAGTCCTGAAGTTCTGTGCCGTGGGTGTTTAAGGAGGAATTAGCAAGAGATAGAAATTTATTGGTTTCTGTAGTTTTTGGCAAGTGTGTGTTTCCTTTCATTATTTTCATTTTCTCTTCTCATTCATTATTGAAGCACTTAGCTGTTTTATAAAACTGACTGACCATTTATTTCACTCTTTAATAACATTTCTTTTTTTGGAGATATTAAAAACATACACCATCATGCTTGGGACCCTTGTCAATTCAGTGATAGGAAGAACAAAAGTATTTGTATGACTTTAAACACAAAGCAATATTTAATAAGTATTCTAGGTTCTTTTAATACATTTTCATATGAAAATATTCCAGATATCCTGTTACTTCTTAAGAAGCAGTTCACAACACTTGCTTCCTCAGTTTCCTTCACATTTGTAAGTATTTCACAATAGCAGCCCATAAATTATTTTGCAGTTCTCCTTAAGACTCTTTTTTTTTTCCTGTTTGTTTTGTTTTTGCTTTTAATATCTACAAAAACTGAAGAGGAGTCTCTACAAAACTGATAAGTAATCTCTTGACATGCTTTTTCTGGCAGCACTGTTGGAATAGCTCACAACATTGAGTATAACTGTTCTCCGTGCATTAGAAAATTGATATTATCCCCAGTATATACTCAAATAGTGGAAGGACATAAGGGTTACAGAACAAGCACCTAAATAAATACATAAATAAAAAGCAGGCAAAAGGACTTAGAAAACTTTATACAGAATGCCCCAAACTGAAATGCTCAGAGCCCTGATCAGCTGTAGCAACCCCAAGTGAACCCATGCCACCTTTTAGGACAGACAGCTGCCCAGGACGATATAGCCCGTGGGCCATACTGTGCAGTGGCTCTTACCCACATGGCTCAGGGTAGCATTTTTCAGAATGGGCTGACAGCTTCTGTTGCACCCTTCACCTGACTTTTGTGCCTCTGAGACAGTTTTTGCACGTGTGGTGGGAAGGGTGCTTCAGTTCAGATGACCAAACTACTGTGGAGAGTGCTTTACAAGAGCGGACTGTTTAACACACCGGAGGGAAGGGATGCCATCCAGACAGACCTTGGTAGGTTTGAGAGGTGGGCCCTGCAAACCTCATGAAGTTCAACAAGGCCAAGTGCAAAGGCCTGCACCTGGATCAGGGCACCCCTAGGTTTTATATATAAGATCTTGTATACATAACCTCTATGCTTATCACCCATTCTTGGCATTCCTGCGCCGGCTACTAATCAAACACAATAGGCCCTTCTGTGCTTTCTTGCCCTTCCTATTTCTCTTCTGGAACTTCTGCTCCATGCCTATACCCAAAGCAGACAGCTTCTTTCACATTCTCCATTCCATCACTGAACATCAGGTTAACTTCTTTTCCTTCTACACCTACCCTCTATTGATATTCTTTGAATAGTGTGGTGCTTCCAACCCCAGTGGAAAGCTAGAGATAGGCACTGAAACATCCTAGCCTTCATTCTAGACAGCACCCTATGCAGCATCCTAGAGAAACTTTTTTCGTGAATGCACTACAGTTATGGAGCAAGAATGCCTGGCTGGCATTAATCAAGTTATACCTCTTTAAAATGTGTATTTTATGGCTTGTGTTATTGTTGACCTGATTAAAAGTGACTCTTCCAAAAATCCCATGCATTCACACACACACACACACACACACACGTATTTCTTTCAGTGTTTGTTTTCCATTTGGATTCCTCTAAACTTTATGTGCCAATAAAGTCTTTTAAGTGTCATCTGGTGAGGGTAGTATGTCTAAGGCACACAACTGTGCAGTGCTAAAGGAAACCAGGCAGTGATTTCTGTGTTCCCCATCCAAACGATTTTGTATCCTACTTGAAAAATTGACATAACAGGTCTCCCATACTTGGCACTAAGAGCATCCAGTTCTCTTGCATGTGACAGAATAATGTGCTGGTCCCTCTCCCAGAGTATTACTTACTGCTTCCTGTACCATTTGTTTTTCACATCATTTCATACAGTGCTTGGATCTAGGCTTTAAGTATAGGGTATATAACTTTAATTTCCCAAATAATCAGTGAATGCTTCCCATTATAGTTTAAAATTAATGTGAAAAATGTTTCGAATGAAAACAGTAAATCTCCCGAGTCTCCAAGTGATTTCTCATCAGGCTTTAAAATTCAGATTTTTATTCCCTCAGAAAAGTCTCAGAGGGTGAAGTTTTGCAATTTAAAAATGTTACTTAAAACAATTTCAATTGTCTCTGGAGAGAAAGTTTCTGCTCTCACCAGCATCCCTAACCATTTGTTTCTTTTGCATTTATTAATGGTTGTATACTTCATGCATAGCTAGAGGGGTCTGATCTAGCTAAACATAACCTTGCAAAAATGGCAAGTTTTCAAGCATATCAGCTCAAATCTATGCCACCGAACAACAACAGAGGGGGAATATATGGTCGAGAGTGGGAGACGTTGCTTTTCAGCTGTAACTGGAGTTCAGAGCAGCTTGAGCCAGTCATGAAACTGCACCCTGAGAGTAAAGCTATATGCAAGCTGAAAGGAAAAAGAAATACTCACTTCTCGTTGCTCGGTGCATCAAACGTACAAAGGCTATATAGAAACTTAATTCCATTGAACACGTAAGTAAGGGTTTAATTTTACTAACTTCATTGTTATTTAACTGAGTTTAAAATCAAGCACATACCTGAATGGTTCCTGGCCTAGAAGAGCCATAGAAAAAGAAAATTAATTTTTCAGAATTGCTTTCATCTTTCGGAGGGATATGCTACAATTTGTGACATAAGGAAATGTTTCGTAAGTCTACCCGAAATACACTTTCTCAGTACATGTAGTCTAGATGTGTATTTAAGAGATGTATCATTTGTTTAAATACAATAGCTGTTTCTTTGTGTATCCAGCAGTATATTGAACATGATCTCTCAAATATTGTTTTATTTCATATCCTTTTATTCAGAAGATAGAGGCAGAGTACCAACACAAAGATAATGTTGATACGTATGTAATCTCTTTTCTGTTAATTTTATCCTCTGTTAGCAAAATGAAGTACCCATAATATACACCTATACATGCTTTCTTTAGTGGTTTTGTTATCAGAATAATGCAAACGGCTCCCCTATTTCTTTAAAAAAAGCTACCCATAGTCCTTCCAAACCCTGTAACAAAACTGTTGACGTTAATAATGCTTCAAACCGACAGATTGATATGTGCCTGCCCAGGAGCACCATGACCCAGCACAGCACTTCTGTATTAATAAGACACAAAGTCAGGCCATTTATCATTTAGTATAGCCAGCACACAAATTAGAGGACAGCTTGCCAGGTTATATTGTGGTCTCATTACTTTGTTTTTGCTGTAGCTGCAGAATAGATAGCTTTGAAACCTTCCTGTGTTCTACTGTGCCAGGAGAGTGTTCGTGTCATGGCGACCTGACTGAGTTGTTCAGTTGCGTACAGTGCTGACTCAGGAGCCTTAAGTGTCCTAACCAATTCTTCAAGCAGCAGCCTCTTCTAAATCAAAAGGAGGAAAATATCATAAAGATATAATCACTGGCAGTTGCTGCGGGTGTAAGATGTTCAGCAGATTTCAGAATATGAAATTTTGGGAGTAACTTACTGGATGTAATCGAGGAGCACATGCTTTCATTACGGTACAGTATACTTTTTATTACATAGCTGGTATTGCCATGCTGAAAAATACTGTTACTGTTTAATGAAAACATTAACATAAGATAGATATGCTAATGTTAGATTCTCACACTGCCTTATATTGGTGACTGTTCAAATGCTGGTGCTGAGAGGAATTTTTAACAGATGATATATTTTAAGTACATGCATTTGTCTACATTTTGTGTCCCTCCTGCATAGTCAGTTATGTGCTGTCTTTGAGGTGAATGATTTCCCCTCGGGATAACTTTGATGTATTTTGAAAAATACAGAAAATTTTAATTTTTGCTTCCTTAAGATAGGTAATTTAGATCTCAAACTGCTAAGTTTACTTTCTTAAATGGATGAAATTTAAGCATTGTAGTGGTTCTTTAAGTAAAAATGCTTATTTAAGGTTTTTTTTTTTGGATTACATTTTTATGTTTATGATTTTTTCTTATTTAATGTATTTTCAGCATGCTATACATGTGCAACTGATCTCCTGACTGAGTATACTTTGATGCTGAGTTTTGTCTTCACTTGTAATAAATTTACCTAGAGATGTATACGCTATCTTTTATTATAACTCCAGAGATGGTGAAGTGTTTTTTGGACTGTTCCCATTGTATTTCTGTCCTCTCTTTGTTCATTTTGTAGCAAATATGATCCAGTTTTATCATAGTGTACTCTGTCGGAAGAAATCATCAAAGATCTCTATTTCAGTCAGTGAGGCCCTTCTCCGTGAAAGCAGTAAAGCTCCTAAACCTGTGTGTGTAGAACTATATATCCACAGAGAGCTGTCAGAGACTGTCTGGCTATGGCTCTGCTGCTCTGAAAGAGACGGCTCCGAAGTGTCTTTAAGCCATGCATCCTGCTCTGCTTGTGTGCATGTGGCTGCCCCATGGGCAGCTGCTGCACTGCTTCCACTAACGAGCCTAGAAAGTTAGGCTTAGGTTAAGGAAAAATAAAAGCCTGGCTTTGAGGATGGCTCAAAACCTAGCCTTTACAGTCAGCGTAGGGTTACTCTGTATACTCGCGTCGGATTCTGAAACGATTCTCAAAAACAGTCTCTAGCACCAATAATCTGAAAAGACGGTATTATACTCGATGTGGTGATTTCCTAAGAATTTTCTTTGGAAAACATGTATTTCAAGATAATCTCTTTCTTTCTGACGCATCAGTTTGTTTCCTACCGCTTTACTCTTAAGACCTCAAGTGCTGCTACACTCAAAGGTACAGAGCACATGTGTGAGACAATTCTTGTAGAGTTTTATCTCTGTCCTGGGTAACATTGAGAAAGTTTGCACTGACAGAGCTGGGAAAGGGGATGACCTAGACCTGTACAACTTAGGGAACGTTTTTTACTAATTTTCCACTTGCCACTTTGATCATCGTTTCCTAGCACTGATTTGTGGCACCTCCTTCCCTCCCTTTCTCCTCCCTCTACTTGGCTTCTTCCTGCTGCTTAACAAGCTCAATTGGTTTTATGTATGTAATTCTTTTTTTTTTCTTTTTTCTTTTTTTTTTTTTTTCTTTTTTTAAGAGAGTTTGAAGGTGGTCTCTAAAAGAATTGCTTTCATCCAGAGCCAGGAGCTGATCAAAGCAACACACAAAAGCCGAAGGGGAGCCAAAGCAGAGCTGCCTGACCAACAGTAGGGTCAGGGTTCTGTGCTGTAGAAATAGTGAGGCATATCAGTCGAGCTACACTGGAGGCCGCTGATAAGGGATTTTCCCTCCAGTAACACCTGCAAAGTTTATGAGATCCTGTAGGAAAATCAAAGAAATCTGCATCAGAATGCATTGTTTCCTGCAGAGAAGAATGTGGAAGTATTTACAGGATGAAGTGCCATTGCCTAAATGTATTTATAGCCATATGATATATTAGGCTTAGTCTGCACGATGATTACAGCACTGGACTATCACCTAGCTCCATGTTTACTTTTAATGAATTAGTCCAGTTGTCAGGATATTAAGGAGTGACATGTATGATTGTCTATGAAAAGAGGGTTCACCTTAAATCAAAAAAGCAAGAAAATGAAAATTGATGTGAACATTTTGCCTGAAAATAGATTTCCAGTGAAAGTCACAGTTAACAAACAAGTTAATAATAGATGTTCTGTCATCTGTAAAAAGTCTAATTAAGATTTATTCTTTTTTTTTTTTTTCCCAGTTATAGATGTTTATCAAGCATCAGTCACAATTATGATGATTATGATTCTCTTTAAATTAGATTAGTAATCTGATGTATGACTTTCCACCAAGGACTCTAGTACAACCAGTTTGAACTTTGTTTGGCATTTTTTCTTCTTTGGTAAGATAAGCTAAGGTAGATAGGTTGCCATTTTTAAACAAATCATTATTTTAAATTTCTCAGAAAAATTCAACTCAGGTTTGACAGTAGGCATAGAAGTTTCTAGGGTGAAGAATGTTTAAGTTTTCTCTACTCGTAAAGGAAGATTAAACTACATCTTAAAATCAAAACAACCTTTCATCCTTAAATAATTAAAGGAATTTGGTTGTAATTGGAGTTTTCTGTTTCCCCAGAAAGCTACAATGTAAGCTGTCACAATTTAGATTCCTTCTCACTAAATTGCCAACATGCCTGAGTCCGGATCTCCAAGCCTAATGCATAGCTGTATATTTTAATGGGTTTATGGCAAGTTAGAGTGCTCTGTGTTTACTGGAGCTTTATTTTTTGGTTCAAAGTAAAGTTGAATTTGTATACGAAGTTTAAAAATATATTTTGGGTTTTCTTGAAGACATAGTCTGGATATTCTTCTTTTCCTTTGTCTGTAGAAAATATTTGTGTGTGATTTTTTGATAGTATTCCCTGCATGAATTATAGGATTTTAATTGAAAAATGGAAACTTTCTCTTCAAAATAATGAATGTTGGTATGCAGTTGAAAATTTTCAGCAAAAATAAGAAAATACTTGTTTTTAGCTGAAATTCTTGTCTTTCCAATGGCCAAAATGAAAGCGAAATAATTTTGTATTAAGGGTGGTTCATTAAATAGTTGGATTTTTTTCTCTGCCCAAAGAAGAAAGAAGGAAGCAACAGCTTTCTAATAGTGCTTTTACTGAGACTGCTTACCTCTGATTTGTCCCAATCTGTTTTCATACCTATTGATATAGATCAGTATGTTTGTTTTTTTTGTTGTTGTTTTTTTGTTTTCCTGAATGCACAAAGGGCAGTTAACAAATTGGGCTTGATTTTTCAATAGATGGGGAAAATACATGCTTTTGATTTCATTGCAGAGGTAACTATTAGTCTTTGCAGAGATCTGATAATAAAGACATCTCCTTATTATTTACTTCTGAACTGATTGAGGGAACTGATTTCAGTGATTCATAGGAGCAATTTGGCTTGGGAGGAAAAGTTGCCAAAAAGCTTGGTGACTTCTTCCCACTCTTCCTAGTGCACTTGAAAGCTTGGCACCTTTCAGTCAGCACTCTTGTTCCAAGCTCCTGTTGCTTGGAAACATGAGTCATTGGAGGAAATCATCTCACCGGTAATGCAGGAGAAATCCTGTGCCTGGGGTCAGCCTAATTTTCCAAATCAAAATAAGATGTCAGATAAAAATTAAAAGTGAGAACAGAAGAAAGAGAAAAAGTGGTATAGAGGTCTGGGCAGTAGTCTTCTTTCAGTATATTCTCTTTATGGAAACAGTAGCAGAATTATTTTTGGCTGCATAAAGATGGTAGAGTTATGTTCTCTGTGACCTGTCATCAACCTTAATCAGTGCCTCTGTTTTTAATCATGAACTGCTTTCCAAAGTGGCATTATTAGGAAACCATTAAGTTTAATCTGATCTGGTCTGCCCACAGCATTTCTAATAAAATTCCATGGGAGATATATGAGTTTTAAGCTCTGGTAACAGAAAATGAGCTGGAAATTCTGGCAAAGATATCTGTGGTTTAAGTCAAGGCTTTAATGTTGCCTTTAAAATGTAATGGCCAAATGTGGTGTGCTGAACTCCCATAACTTTATTCACGTATGAAACACTATTAGCTAGAGACTTTGAAATGATTTGTCAGCTTTATTGATATGGAACAAATGACTTCACTGGAGGAGTGGATTTCAATCTGCAGATCCATGAGTGACTATTGATATTAATCTGATTATCACTATAGAGTTCAGCTAAGTAGAGTATCATCATCTCATTTCTCAGCAACTTTTGATGTTTCAAAATTTAGCTTTATGGGTAAGGCTATCAGCAAAAAAAAATGAACACTTTTTTCATTATGATTTTGATGAAAAACATAGAAATAGTAAAACATTGCTCTGAAAGTGTTCTCAAATGAAGAAATGTAGTTAAATGTTTCCCACAGTCCATTATTGTATCAAAAACCTCAGTCTTCTGAGCTCTTTTTTTCCTATTTCTTACTGCCAAGTCGTTCATGCAGAATATTTTGTGGAAAGAGGTTTGACTTCCAGAAACCAATATATTTTGTAGAAATTGGCAATAGTCCACCTATTTACTACACCCGTATGACAAATGAAAAACTTTGTATATTGCTTCTACAAGTGATAATTACATGGTACATGAACAACCAGACTGTTTTCTAAGGGAATAAGTTTTGCTTTGTTCTTGTCCATAGTAGCTACAACTGTATTGGTAAATTGAACAGTTGCAGGGAAATTCCAGTGTGCTAGAAACCAGTTTTCTGTTGTTAGTGTCTTGGCATGCCTGTAGTGCCAGCACTCTCTAAAACCATTCCCAGGCACACTTCTGAAGTCATGTTGGGCCAGTGACCATTCACAAAGGATATTTTGGATAGACTAACTTTGTTTTATTGTATTAGTAAAGACATCACCTATATTATATACATGTCCTTTGGGCCTCAGAAACAAAAAATGTCCTGTGGCCCATCTATTTTATTTATTTCTAAAGAGGTAACCTCTCTGTTGCTTGCTCATAAAACAAGCCATGACTCTTAGTAAGGAAGAACTCTGCTGTGTCTTGCTGAGTCTTGTGGGGGGTCAAAATCAGTAAGAGGCTCGTTTAGTTTCCCTGCGTTAAGAATTTGTTATAACCTGTGGGAATAGATTTGACACACAATGTTAATTTATGTGAGACAAACATTAATGCAGAAGATGAAAAATAATTTATTCAACCAAATCCAAAGATTAAGAGTGCACTGTCTATAACTACAGACAGCTTCACAGAAATAAAAAAATAGACCATGATTACTCAGTCTTGTGGCTGAAGTGAAGCCATAAGAAATATCTTATACTGTTTATCATTACTGTCAGAGGGAGTCAGTTTTGCAGTGTCTCCAAATTTACTCTTCTTTCTGTAGTTACATCTAGAATCCTGCCCTAGGATTTATTTCTTCTTGTTGCTTTTAATACAGGTTTTTGATAGTTATTAGAGACTTTACCTAACTTTAGAAATATTGACGGACTTTGCATGTTAGTAGATTGTTCTGACTCACGTTCAGTGAGCAAAAGGATCATGCTAACTACCTTTTCCAATACTGAAGTGTGATCAAATTGTTCAGCTGCAGTCAACAACACTTTCTCCTCTCAGACAAATATTAATACTTTTTGGATACTTAAACCCATAATTTATACAAACAAAACTTCATTTTATACAAGTTATGAACTGCCTCTTGTGATAGCAATGACAAATGATTTTGGAATAATAATGGGTTTGGAGACATCTTACCATTCTTCCATAAAAAAAAATGATTTAATAGAACTTACTTTAGAAACAGACTAATAAAGTATGAATGCTCAATGCTCAAAATGGGAAAATGTATCCATTGCTATACTGCTTTGGTCTGATATGAACAGCTTCTGTAATGCAAATATCTAAAATGGCTAAAAATATATCAGATTTTTTCTCATGTTGCCTGAGAAAGGAAATTAATAGTGTTCTGAATTTAAAATTAAATAGTAGTGGTTCAGCTACTGGTACTCCATATATGATGTTATTTTTTTTTTATCTATCAGAGAATATGTCTCATCACATAAAATTAATAAAATAGAAATGTCAATGAAATTTTAGAATGCAAAAAGTTGCAGTTTAATGTGAAACTTTTCCTCTGGTAATAATTTGTAAGTCCTATGTAAGACTGAATTTTTTATCTGGCCATCACCCTTGAAAACTGGGCATATATTCCCCTATTCTTCCCTTCAGACCTCTCAACTAAATGATTAACCGTGGCTTCCTAATTTCACTCTTAGATCCCTTGGCATCTTTTTGCCAAAAAAACACTTCTTAACACAGCCTGCATACATTTGCTTTTCTCAGTTTCTGTTAAAACCAGACTTTCTCTAACAGTCTTATTTCAATGACAGTTGTCAAAGCGTTGGATCAATTTCTCTGCTCTAAAGTCCATCATTTTTCTCAGGATACCTCCAGAGGTCCCTTCCAACCCATCCCAATCGTTGATTCTGTGATACCCATTCTGCCCTAGGTATAGGATAAATTCTGTCCAGAGTTGCTGTGCTAGATCTTCAGTCTTCACAAACCCTGTCGCTCCTTAATACAGACAACTGCAACTGAGAAGTCATGACTGTGTTAGTCTTCATTTCACTAATCAAAAGATCTCTCTCCGAACACGTCCACGCTAGGGAATGGGACTGCATGTCCTCTGTGTTAACATGACCAGTCACTGTCATGGCTCTTGATGTAGGTATTGTCCTCGTGGCTGAGGGGGAATTTCTTTTCTAAATCACATCAACTGGAGTACAAGGCCATAGCAGAATGTCTTCAAAACCTGGCTATTTCAGCTGCAGTTGAACTTCCAGTTGAGTCTGTATTTGACAGGTAAAAACATTGAACCTTAAGCAGATCTCTGTTTTCCCTAGTTGTGTAACCACTGTTTACCACGGGAACCCTGACAGTTCCTTGCTTGCAATTTGAGAGCTGTTCTCTTTAGACAAACATACTTCTACTTTTTATTTTTAGACTAATGTACTTTTACAAGCGTTTTCAGCTGTCTGGATTTGCCACTGTTCTTTGGCAGCATTTATGTGTGGGTTTCTAACATACTGACCTGACCCAGTTCAATTATATCTGCATTTGTTTCTCAGGCACCCATGTTCCACAGAGTGTTTTTTTTTTTTTTCTTTTTTCTTTTTCTTCTTTTTATCATGGTTTTCCAGGTCCAGGTCTTCTTTCCTTCTTTTTTTTCCTTTTGTATTGACTAGTATTTTTCTCTGCATGCTCTCCATGGAGACTGACTGTGAGATAGGGAGGTCCTCTTTGATTTATCAGTAGATGGGGTCGAGGGCTATCCTTCTGTTGCACCGTGATTTTTTTATTTTTTTTAATAGATCATGTCACCATCTATGTTCATGGCTTGGAATTTCACATGCATTTGAAACTTCAGCCTGTGCCACCCACTTTTATCCAAGAGAGACATAAATCTGGGCTGGGAACGCTGAGCTCATTGAAGCAGGAGAATAGGACTCAAAGCCTTTGCTTCCTGGTGCCACGGAGTCAGCAATTTACAATTCAGGTACCACAGTCTGGGCGGCTTTAAAGAAAAGGGGATGACAACCATCACAGAGCTAGTGAGAAACAGCTTCTCCCTTGCTTGCTGCACAGAAGTTCTTTCTCCCACAACTGAGAGAATTACTGGGATTCTGAATGGCAAAGGCTGACGCTGGCAAATCTCCTGCAATGGGCATTTTCTGGTTCCAGTGGTGTGTGTTTGATGATGCAAAATGGCTCTAAAATATTTTTCGTGTCTTCTGCAGTACGTTCCTGAACTTATGACTGTATTTGACAGTATGATTGTAAGATCCCAAAAGGTACGCAAGAACTTACCACATGTACAAATCCAGAAAGTACTTTTTTTTTTCATTGTTTTTCATAGATAAACTTAATTATGTTGCAAAGGATTTCAGGATCTGTACGTTGCATAAATAGCTTAATCTTCATTGATTCCTTGTCTGTTACTTCCCATCAGATAACAAGATGCAGGTTTCTGTCATCTGCAAATTTAAAGATAGGTTTTCTGGCATGTCCACTAGTGGTCTCTATAAATCCTAAGCAAGTATGTTAGATACCAGTAAATGCTCTATCTAATAAACTGTACAGAATAATATCTGTCTGTACCTATGGGATAAAGCTTATAAACTGGAATGTCATGGTGTTTTCTAATTCATCACAAATAGATGCAGACAGTAATCAGTAAAACAAGTAAGCCTCCATGCCGTATTGCATAAAGCAGTTCTGCTTGCATATTTATGTAGTAATGCTTTTGAGTTGTCTCAAAATATTGTGTCTTACACCGGATGAATTTAAAAACTTCCTATTTTTTATGTGTTTTAAGGAAGCTTTTTTAAGAAATAAGTTTGAAAATCAGGTGAAGCAGGTTTTTTTGCATAGTCATGTTGAGAATGGGTAAAATCCAGCCCTTTGTAAGGCAAGCCTCTGCAACTACAATCAAACTTTTGGTTATCATCTGAGAGCTGTGTGTTTATTTTTAAGTATAAAAATCCTTTGGATCTTACATTATCTTTTCTTACTGTGGCTCTGTGCTTAAATAAAGCAGTCTATGTAAGATCTCTGTGGAATGCATGATATCTAAATGCTGTTTCTATTCCTGAAAGTGTAGCTTTGGATGTTAACCATACTGAGAGCATATTTATTCATTTTCATTTCTCTTTAGTCTAGAATTTCAAGACTGTGATGAACAGTCACATAGAACCATACTGTACCTGACCCTGAAAACGTGCAGACAGGTCCTTGACCAACCAGATATCTCTAACCTAAAAAGAGAAAATCTTAGTTCATAATAAGGGGAAGGATTTAAAGAAGAATGACATAGAAATCTGTCAGGTATCTTGATTATTTGTCTTTATTACATAGAGCTTGAAAGATGGATTAGAATTAGAACTAAATATCATGTAGTGCCTTTGTGTGGAAACACTATTGAGTATAACTCACTTTAGATCTTAACCATGGGTTTTGTTGCATAAATCTCTGATAAAGCTTTTTAGGGACAATACTGAAGTCAGACTTTCCTCATTGTCTTCAACTGTGCTTGGTGTAGGTGAAGCAGTAGTGAAAATTTGAAACTAGGGGCGTCAGAGGGAATTGTCAGCTGCTTGTGTTGGAAGAGGAGATGCATCGCTTCCATGTTAGCACTGAACCTAGGTAATGTGCTCTGTGGCTTCCCATGTACCCTTCAGCAAATGGGGATACATCAGTGCTGCACACTGAGATTTTTCAGTTGGCTTTTGTGTACATAAACCTATTTTGTCAGTAATGCCTGCTCCTTTTCTAGATCATGTTCATAAGCGCTGTCTGCATTGTTATATAATTCTCATTATGCTTCTGATAACACCATACATATAATGTATAGTTATATATATAGTATTAAATTGGTACAAAAAAGTATACAGTGATACAATTATATATGTATAGAAGCTTTGTAAAGTCATAAAAATATATCCAAACTATCAAATTTGTATATTATTTCTTTCAAATTTGTATGTTGCTTCTCTTCCTGACAAAAGCAGCCTGTGATTTCAAAGTAGTTTTGCTTGCCTGATTCCTACAGGATGCTTCCCAACAAGCTCATTTCCCAAGCAGTATCCAGTGCTGAGGAGGGGCTGTTCAGTGTTTTAGGAATTACTGCCACAAACAGGAAGCGTTTCATGCTTTCTATTCACAGTTACTTGAGGAGGGAAAGGACATGGGGCCCAGGGCAAGAGCTACTTTGTGATAGAAAAAGAAAGCTGGCATGGCTTTTGGTTATACCAGGTCATTGTATTCGCTGTAGAAAGCAGGCGGCAGTTAAGTACGTGGGAAGTAAATGCTGAGATATTCAGCTGGAATAGACTGACTCTTCAGTGACAGTCCGAGTAAATTATTCTGTTTCACTAACAATAAAATCCTAATAATGAAAGGCAAAATATAATAGGTGTGTCTCTCTCTTAAAAAATATGCTTGTTTACATGGAAAAATATTGCTTAAGGTGAGGAGGAAAAGCCATTATCTTTCACAATATGTTAGTGCAATGCTATGTTACTTCCAAGATGAACAAAATATATGTTGAACTGCTTTAGCCGTGAGTTTTCAGGTGTGATGGGCTATGCAAAGATAAATACACAGAACTGCGCTATTCCCCAAATCCTTTACAATTTATTCTGATCAAATCATGCAAAACAGAGAGGTTGTTTTACAGGTGAGATTGCTGACTGTTGAAAATGCATCTCCTCAATTGCAATATAAATGAAGGAATTACTAGAATCAGGCTTGTAGGTGTCAAAGTTTGCTGCCTTTCTGCTGAATTACAGAAAGCTGTTACTTTTAGATAACTTCCTGTAATTTACTACCAGGATCAGCACAGTGACTGCGGCAGTCAATGTTCTTTTCCTTTGCCTTTCTTTGTGGGCAGTGAAGCTTCTCTCTTTCATGAGAAATGGTGTAGTCTGACATCAACGTGCAGTGCTTGAGTTTTGAGTACTAAAATTGAAATCTATTTTTTGTTTGTTTCTTTTTTGTCTTTTTTTTTTTTTTTGAGAAGATGGGAAATTCTTATGCTGGTCAGCTCAAGACAACAAGGTTTGAAGAAGTATTGCATAATTCTATCGAGGCTTCTCTGCGCTCAAACAACTTAGTTCCCAGACCAATCTTTTCTCAGTTGTATCTGGAAGCTGAACAGCAATTGTCATCACTGGAAGGTAGGAATATGTGTTTCTGCTCAAAGACAATTCTGCTGTTTTCTCTCCCAAGGATCAGCACAAACATTCCGAATTAGAACACAGAAAAACAGAGGTATTGAAAGGTTTTGTTTGGATATTTTATGATCTAAAAATGAATATAAATATATTAGAATTTGATTAAAAATATAAAATGCATTGTCTTTTATTTTGACAAAATTAAGTCATCTGCTTACTCAGATTTACTATGAATCGTACCTTTAATTGTTTGAGAAATATTTGGAAATTTGGAACACAGATCTGTCATCCTATAATTTATCATACACTGCTGAAAATTATACAGTAAATGATGGTAAATACGTGACAGATTTATAAATGAGATATAGTAAGAGTAATTTTTATTAATAAATGTAACAGAAGTATTTTTAGCTGATTATAAAGAAGGTTTATGACTACTTTGGGCATGATATTTTTAGTTATTCTGTTGTTGTAAAGGTACAAACTTAGGATATGTTAGCTCCAGTTAGTATATATGGGACTTTTAATGTGTTTTTAGAGATGTCTTTTTCTGATTTTCCTTTGTTTGGTCTTTTTTTCTTTGAAGTAATCTGATTTAGACAAACTATGTAGCTCTGGCAAGCAAACTCATGATACAATTTGGTACTTTGGTGTGCTCTAATATGTGTAGTCTAGAGGTTTGCAGTGAGTTTACTGGTGTGTGCAGAACTCTGGCATGCTTGTGCAAGGTTATGTTTAATAATTTTATTATTTATCCTTTTCTGTCACCAGGGTGGTGTTTCATTTCTTTTGACCAGGTACTTATGCTGTCATAACTTGCAAAAGATAGCTTAGAAATATATGTAATGCAGAACACATAATGGTTAACAATCCACACTAACAGAAAACAAAACAAACAAAAAGAAATGGTAATCAAAAAAAAAAGTACTTTGCGGGTATTAAACCCTTTACTGTTACATCATTGTAACTGCTGAGAAAATATTCCTTAAAGAAATGACTGCTCACCACTCACACATCATTAATCATTTCTTTTTTTTTTTTTTTTTTTTTGCTAGCATAGGACATACACATGATATACATTCATTGTTTACAGAATCACAGAATTGTCTAGGTTGGAAGAGACCTCTAAGATCACCTAGTCCAACCTCTGATCTAATACTAACAAGTCCTTCACTAAACCATATCACTAAGCTCAACATCTAAACATCTCTTAAAGACCTCCAGGGATGGTGACTCAACCACTTCCCTGGGCAGCCCATTCCAATGCCTAACAACCCTTTCAGTAAAGAAGTTCTTCCTATTATCCAACTTAAACCTCTCCTGGCGTAACTTTAGCCCATTCCCCCTCGTCCTGTCACCAGGCACGTGGGAGAATAGACCAACCTCCACCTCGCTACAGCCTCCTTTAAGGTATCTATAGAGTGCGATAAGGTCGCCCCTGAGCCTCCTCTTCTCCAGGCTGAACAATCCCAGCTCCCTCAGCTGCTCCTCATAAGACTTGTTCTCCAGACCCCTCACCGATCCCTCACAGACCCCTCACAAACCCCTCAACAAAGGGCTTCTTTGCCCTTCTCTGGACGTGCTCGAGCACCTCCATGTCCTTCTTGTAGCGAGGGGCCCAAAACTGAACACAGTACTCGAGGTGCGGCCTCACCAGGGCTGAGTACAGGGGGACAATCACCTCCCTAGACCTGCTGGCCACACTGCTTCTTATACAAGCCAGGATGCTGTTGGCCTTCTTGGCCACCTGAGCACACTGCTGCCTCATATTCAGCTGCCTATCAACCAGTACCCCCAGGTCCTTCTCTGCCAGGCAGCTTTCCAACCACTCATCTCCCAGCCTGTAGCTCTGCTTGGGGTTGTTGCGCCCCAGGTGCAGGACCCGGCACTTGGCCTTGTTGAACTTCATACAGTTGGCCTCAGCCCATCGCTCCAGCCTATCCAGATCCTCCTGCAGAGCCTTCCTACCCTCGAGCAGATCGACACCTAACTTGGTGTCATCTGCAAACTTACTGAGGGTGCACTCGATCCCCTCATCCAGATCATCGATAAAGATATTAAAGAGGACTGGCCCCAGTACCGAGCCCTGGGGGACTCCACTAGTAACCGGCCTCCAACTGGATTTGACTCCATTCACCACAACTCTTTGGGCCCGGCTATCCAGCCAGTTTTTAACCCAACAAAGCGTACGCCAGTCCAAGCCATGAGCAACCAGTTTCTTGAGGAGAATGTTGTGGGAAACGGTGTCAAATGCCTTACTGAAATCAAGGTAGATCACATCCACAGCCTTTCCCTCATCCACTAAGCGTGTTACTTTGTCATAGAAGGAGATCAGGTTCATCAAGCAGGACCTGCCTTTCATAAACCCATGCTGACTGGGCAAAATAAATTTAATTTAAATAAATTTAAAAATTAGATATAAGGAAGGAATTTACTCTGAGGTGGTGAGGTTTAAATATTTATGCTGCTTTTTCGTTACGCAAAGTGATCCTTCTATCAAATCCTTCTAAGAGGATTTCATAAACATTTCCATGGCAACCAACTGTGATGTCACAAAATAGATTTTGACATCAGTTGGGAACGATGCTACAGGAGCAGACGCATTGTTCAGGAACAAAAGTGCGATTTCACACTTCTGTAACTCCTTTCTTTCAGACAACTTTTTAGATCACGAGGGGCTGATTCTGTTTTCTTTGCAGTTAATGGCAACAGAATTGAACTGTAATTAATTAAAAGTCCCACAACAGTTTGACAGAGAACATTTATTTCATAGAAGTTTCAGACAAAGGGAACTGTGAATGGGACTCTGAAGGGACCTGAAACAGCGTTTTTCCAAGGTTGTTCCTCAGGTGGGAGAGGTCTGCAATGTGGCATCCTATACTCCAGCTTCACAATAAACAGAAATTTCCACTTCTAACTACACGAATCCCTGTACTCTGAGGACCAGGATGCAAATGAAGCAGAGATCTATCCTTATACATAAGCTTTTGTTCTCCTCTCGTTATCTTTTTTTACTCCAGCCTTCTGACATCATAGAATCATAGAATGGTTTGGGTTGGAAAGGACCAAAGATCATCAAATTCCAACCCCCTGCCATGGGCAGGGACACCTCCCACCAGACCAGGTTGCTCGAAACCCCATCCAACCTGGCCCCATCCAGCACCTCCAGGGATGGGGCATCCACAGCTTCTCTGGGCAACCTGTGCCAGTGCCTCACCACCCTCAGAGTAAATTCCTTCCTTATATCTAATCTAAATCTCCCCTCTTTTAGTTTAAAGCCATTACCCCTTGTTCTATCACTATGCACCCCTGACAAAGAGTCCCTACCCAGCTTTCCTGCAGGTACCCTTTAGGTACTGGAAGGCTGCTGTAAGGTCTCCCTAGAACCTTCTCTCCTCCAGGCCGAACAAGCCAAGCTGCCTCAGCCTCTCTTCATAGGAGAGGTGCTCCAGCACCCTGATCATCCTTGTGGCCCTCCTCTGGACTCATTCTAATATGCCCATGTCCTTCGTGTGCTGGGAGCCTAAGAGCTGAATGCAGGGCTCCAGGTGGGGTCTCATGAGAGCAGAGCAGAAGGGGAGAATCACCCTATTGCCCTGCTGGCCACGCTTCTTTTGATGCAGCCCAGGATACAGCTGGCTTTTTGGGCTGCAAGTGCACACTGCTGGCTCATGTCGAGCTTCTTATCAACCAACACCCCCAGGTTCTTCTCCTCAGGGCTGCTCTCAATCTATTCTCCACCCAGCCTGTACTTGTGCTTGAGATTGCCCCAACCCACGTGCAGGACCTTGCACTTGGCCTTATTGAACTTCATGAGGTTCTCACAGGCCCACCTCTCACACCTGTCCAGGTCCCTCTGGATGCCATGCCTTCCCTCCAACATGTCGACCGCTCCACACAGCTTGGTGTCACTGGCAGACTTGCTAAGGGTGCACTCCATCCCACTCTCCATGTTACCAACAGAGATGTTAAACAGCGCCTGTCCCAACACTGACCCCTGAGGAAAGCCACTTGTTACTGACCTCCACTTGGGCAGAAGAATTTTCCATATGATTTTTTTTTTTTTTTAATTAAGGTACCAGAACTGTATAAGTGTAAAGATCTAATCAATTTGCATGAGAACTGAAAAGAATTCTTTAAAGAAACTGAGAAGAATAAAGAAAACAATTGTGTTTATGGTATCTATTAATAAATCTAAATTCAATAAAATATGGACATACTCTTCACAAACTTGTTGGTTAATGGAGTTATAACAAGTTAGATCAGCTGGCTGCTTCATTCTGTAACATACAACAGAAGAACAATGGTTGTGAGTCTACTTCTGCCATCATATTATCTCTGGTTTTGAGTGCTTGACTGTGTTCTTTAGGAATTGTTTAAAAAAAGAAGACATGGAACAGAAATATAAAAATAGAGAGGTCCTTGGAGGGGTATTGCTTTAAAAGGGAGACAGAAGGTGTAGATCTTTTTTAAAACAAGCAGCAGAAATCCAAATGATGCTCAATACAGGTGACAGCAGTTCACTCTTGTGTATTAATAGTACATACATACTCTTGTATTCTTTTCATTTTTGTCTTGAAAGTGCTGCAGCTCTCCTCTTCCTTAGTTTCCACTTCTATTTCTTTCTTGTCTCTCTTTTTTTTTTTATTTTTTTATTTTTTATTTTTTTTTAAGTGAAATTACCTGTTACGGCTGAGCAAACCTAACAGCTTACCACTGGCCAAAGGGGGAAATCCCATACCCTGCTTCAGCTTTGGCATTTCTTGGATCTTGCACTTATACATAAATACTTAATACATAAACCCAATTAAAAAAAAAAAAAAAGTTCAGTTTTTTCAAAAGCCATTTTTGGTGTTCATTTGTTGAAAAAGTTCATTTTTCAAAAGCCATTGTTTGCTTGGTTAGCTTTCTGGGTTAGCGAGCTGGGATGGCTCCTCACAGGCTCCACTAAGTGTCAGTGCTGGCACAAAGAGGAAAGAAGGAACTTCATGGCTGGTAGTGCAGGAAAAGAGAGGAGAGCCAGATTCACCCCTTTTTCATTGCATCTGGATGTTAGTCAATGTTAAGTCATAACACATAACTTACCCCTGTCTTAAATAGCAAAGATGGAGAGCTTCACTTTTCTCTTTGTCCACTTTCAGCACTTTTATCTTTGGACTACACCCTTAAACAGTAGTGTTTAAAATTCTGTCGTTATCTGTGCATACCAGCACTCAAGCTTGATGTTTAGATATTTAAAAGTAAACATACCTTTCAAATCCTCTTTTAGATCGGGATGTAAGTTTAAAAAATGTTTAAAAATTTAAAAACAAACTTTCAAACCCCAGATTTACTTTCTTCAGCACCCTCCCTAATTCTGATTTATTCTGTAGTATTTGTTTAGCCAGTTCTACAATCCTTTCTCTATAGAAGAAAAAAACATTCTGAGGAGTGTCATAGGAAAAAAAAGTCCTTGAATATTCTGTGGGATTCTGAGTGTCTGATCCAAAAAGTCAGTCGAAACAAAGAGAGTGTGTCCAGTTGGCATTGAGCTCTGGAGGATGATTGCAGCAAGCTTTGGTGTTGTTCTATTTAAAGACTAAAAGCTGGATCATCTGAAGATTGTAGGACCCTAATTGCTATTCTACCTGCCAAGTCCAGCCAGCATATTCAGCTTCTGTCTGATCCTCAAATACCTGCAGACCTTCACCACCAAATTTTGCCAGTGAAATCTCTTTGCATTGCAGGCAGGTCTCTATCTAAGCCAAAAAGCTGTAAAACAAGACATAAGCCCCAATGGATTCATATAGCACTTTTTCCCTACCTCTGTCTTATGTAAGGCTGGATCCAGTCTGACATTTTCCGAAGTCCTGTCCGCAGAAGTGTTCTCCCCATTGACCATTTAGCTGCACTCCTCTGCTTGCCACCTTTTTCCCATTTGCCATCAGCATGTCCTAGTCACAAGAGGGGATGGAGTCATTGCTCAGTGTGTTTTGCTGGAGGTGTTGCATTATGCATGGAAAACGATTGTCCCATGGATAGAGAGAGGGAGAGAAGCACTGTCTAGCTGAAAGGCTGAAACATACACTAAGACTATGCAGGTAAATTCTCTTAACAAGAAAGCTATCAAGTAAAATTGCTGACTTAAGTGACCAGAACACCAGAAGAGTGGTATACAGCAGAGAATCTGGAGAGAAAACACATGAAAGTCCCTTAAAAAGAATCCTAAATGATTTATTCTTTTCCTTAGCATTCAGTAAGAAACTCCTAGAATGGTGCAGTCCATGCACAGACCACTGTGTATTGTCTTCCTAGACATCTGCCTTTCCTTGACATTGTACAGGGAGTGACAGTGCTTTACTCAGAGCTCTGGATTCTGGTAGGAGACAGACTGCCTGAGAATTAGGCATTCTTATCTTGACATCATCTGTGGTGAACCTAGTTTTAAGCAGGAACTGTTTCTTCATCAAGGACATGGTCATCAAGGACATGGTCAGTACCTCATTAATAAAATCTCTAGTTGGACTGTAGCCAGGATGTTCAAAAGTGCTAAGAAGTAATGAATTTGGGTTTATATTGGCTGTTAATGTTATAAACAGAGGATACAGTTACAATGTTGTGATCAACAAGAGCTAAAGCACCAGGAATTAGAACTCCAAGAATCATGAGGTTAGCTTAAAAAAAAGCCACTTTTACTTTATCCTTTTTTTATTTTTTATTTATTTATTTATTTATTTTTACTTTTTATTTGTCCCTAGTTTTATTTTTACTTAGCTGCACTGGAGTTGTGTTTTTGAACTTTTTTTTTTTTTTTTAACAAGGGCTAAAAGACTTTTTTCTCTTCTTTCTTTTTTTTTTTTTTTTTTTTTAATCAAAGTTTTTCTATTGTAAGCATAAGACTGCAAGTTGGAGCTTTAAGCAAACAACAAATATCTTAAGAGCTGGCAACGGTGAAGTCATTGTCAAAAGGAGAGAATCCAATTTTCTCTAACGCTTTTCTGTAACTGGGTCACCTTGTCCATTCACTGGTTTGCTGCCAGCATTTTCTGTTTTCTAAGTCATATATGCTATTATAATTTGTAGCAGGCAGCAGAGCAGATAATGAGGAAGAGGAAGAAGAGGAGGAGGAGGAAGGCTCAGAATCAAGTAGTCCTGTTTCTTACCAGATGAAGCCTCCTCCAGAAGGATGTTGCACTACTGATGGTAAGAAATACACTAAACATGCTATCTGAAGGCCTTTTTGCCCTATTGAAAAGGGTAGGATTGGGACTCTTTCCCCTGTAACTCATTATAATGAGATCATTTATATGGTGTAGAAATCCTAAAAATGTCAGTGTTCATTATCTGCTAGACAAATCTGTATTGTTCCTGGTTGCTTTTACATTTTTGCAAGCTCTTACAAAGTGTGTCAGATAAGCATTTGTGTTAAAATACCTGGCACGAGGACAGAATTTCTGTTCTGTTAGGCAAGGTTCAGTTTGCTGGCATGACATTTGCTAAAATGAGTGTGGCAATTTTTAGGCTTTATCATCACTTTTTCCTACTTAAAATGTACCTCGTTCAATGTTGCTGTAAAAAAAATATTCTGAAAACCAGTAAATTTCACTAGATATAAAGAACTATTATCTGCATTTTTGAATGTATGACCAAAGTTATGATAACATTAGTCCCATAAATATGATGTGCAACATCATCATGAAAATGTGGATTTTCAGATTTGTTTTTTATTGTCCTCATAGTATTTGGTTATGGCTGACCAAAAGGCAGGGAAGAAAACTGTCTCTTAGTTTGCCATTCACCTCGGAGGATACAACTCTGCTTTTCATAAAAAATATTGGAAGCTCTTTAATAAAGACAACTGTGTGTATTAAACAACAAAAAAATCTTGTCAGTTTAAAATACATTAAATTGATTTTTTCTAGGTTTCTGCCAGGCTGGTAAAGATTTGAGACTGGTTTCAATTTCCAATGAACATATCGAGGTGCCATCAGGGTTTTTACTTGTTGGTGCGAAGTCACCAAATTTACCTGATCACCTTTTAGTGTGTGCTGTGGATAAAAGATTCCTGCCAGATGACAATGGGCGCAATGCCCTGTTGGGTAAGTGTCTGTGGTTGAAGTAAGTGGATGCTTCTGTGGTCTGCAATTAATTGCTAGTCTTTTTTGTAGAGTGAGTTCAGCAGATCTTATTTCTGTTCCATTTGTATAGTAACTCTCGGTGGTGATGCTCAACAAGATAACAACTCAGAGCTGGCTATGCTTGCTCTATTTAGAAAGATACGGAGGAAGCCAGTTCATTAGAAATGCTTCATCACCTTCTATCCATTAGTCCAAGAATTAAGTCATAGTCTAGACAGTTTATGTCCTAGTTGCTGAAACTACACATCTGGTCACTGGACTAGTAGATTTTAGCTTTCCAAATACTGACATACTTGGACAGACTGTAGGTCTGTCAAAGTGAACCTTTTTGGCTACTATATATATGTAAACAGTTTGACAATTGTTTGTACTATAAAAAATTATGATAATTTCCATTCATCTCTTTAGGGTAGGGATCATGTTCTCCATTGCATATAAATAATAGTATCGCTTCTGGATCCTAACCCATGACTTTTTGCTATTATCACAGTAAACATAAATGGTTACAAGTTGAAATTTTTCCTTTATGTATAATCAGGTAATACTGCATGTTTCAATTCAATCTTATAATACACAGTATTTTAAGAAAAGAAAAACAAAGTAGGATACTTACAATTTTCTTGCCTTTCATCCATTTGTCTAACTTCTGACATAAACTAGGTCCTTCTACCTATTTTTGTTACAGCCCTTCTGATTGCTATTAAACCTCATCCAAATCAACACAATTGGGGTGATCTGCAGTCACGTGAATAAATGAACTAAATACTGATGTAATTAAAATGGAATAGTTTTTACATTGGGACAAATTGTATATAACCTGAGGGAGAACTCTTTTTTTCAGTCAGGTATTCCTGGGTTCTTAAGTATTATTTTTCTTAGTTAACCAAAAATGCCTCATCATTTATTTATGTACCAGTCTGAGCTTTAAATAGCAAAAAGGAACCATTTGTCCTTATTTCCTTTAACCAATTTCTCTCACAAACACTGAGGGATATGCCGTGAACTCAGTTGTTTTCTCAGACTGAGCCACTCTTCAAGGCATTTGTGATGGCAGCACGGTGTGAAGGTGGATAATGTAATTCTATGTACAGTGATTTCTTTCCTCATGTGATCTTGCAGAGTTGTGTTGGTCACAGTACATTTGAACAGTGATTGTAAAAGAATTAAGAGGATTATAAATCACCCACGTGTTGTCATTTTAAAGATAAAGACAGGAATGTTGTACCACTCAAGTCATTCAGTGCTAGCACTATTAACAGCTTAAGCTCCTTAGGCTGTTAGCAGGGAGGAAGTAGTGTATCTGTTAATTGCTTGCTAAACAAGAACAGAAAAAGGCAACAGGAACATAACTGAGAGGTTTTTATATTACTTGCATCTCAGCTTGCTTATTTAATACTGTTTTAGTTTTCTGAAACCATTTATATGCTTATTTTTGGCTGATTTACATTTAGACATCAGTGAATCACGATCTTTTGCAAAGAATTTTAGTAATAACTTTTGTGTATACTATAACAAGCTTAAATCTGTAAGAACCTGTAATCCAAAGACCTGTAAGTTGGAAAAAAAATGTTTTCAGTCTCTATAATCTGGTGAAAAAACATGATGTATCTCATTGACATGAGGACAGCATACTGTTACTACAATCGATTGTACTACTACATGGCTCCAGTAGATCTGGTAGAAATGATTGTTTGATTCTGATTTTCATACACTGATGCAAGTCAAATCAGGGGAGATAAAATTAGAAGCAGACATCAAGAGTCTCAGTTAGAGACATGTAGTAAGCTAAAAGACAACTGTTTTAAACTCTCTGCCTATTAGGATTACACCTCTGTATTGTGCTAGTTTTAAGATGAAAACTTTTCATAGACTCCTACTATGAAGAGTGGAAGGTCTATTTACTATCTTTTATTATCTTTGTTTCAAAAGATAGGAAAGAAGGCTTACTTTTGTATTCTGGCTTTAGGCCATTCTGCCTTCAAAGATCTTAGCCTTCCAGAAAGCGGTCCCTGAAGCATGTCTGAATTTATAGGGAAATTGAAATTAATTTGTTTAGAATTGAAATGAGATGTCATTGTGAGTCAGAGTATGTCCTACTATGTCCTGCTCTTTCGCTAAGGCTTATTGGTGATTCTGGCATATCACTTGTAACCCTTGAACCATATTCTTTCATAATTTCTTATTTTTTCTCTTAATATACTTGGTTTCTGTAAGGCAGTTATAACTCAGTATTGTAGGCTTTGTTGTTGTATGTTGTTGTAGTTCATTTTTTTTCCCCCAAAGAATTTATTTGCAGGGAAAGGCACAAGTGAAATAACCAATATTTTCCTGATTTCTCATGGTCCACCTGCATACGTTTGCGAAGATGCCTGTGGAACGTACAAAAATTCCGGAAGAAAACAAAATGTCTCTGTAGTTTCCTGACCAGCTTTTGACTTATGGTCTTGTTCCCATTAGGGGCTGTTAATATGACTCTGGGGCATGAGCCATTTTATTGATTATGCTAATAAGTTGTCCCACCAATCAAGGCATTTATGCTTATGATTTGAAAGTCATTTCTGTTGGAGACTGAGGTTGTTTTGTTTCTTTGGTTTTACAGTTGATATATTATTCCACAGGGGAAAAAAAAAAAAAGCAAACAAACAAAAACAAAACAAAACAAAAAACAGTTTTCTGGAAAGGGCTATATTTTTCTTAAGTAAAAAGTTGTCTGCATTTGAGGAGACTGAGAATGTACTGTGCATGTTTCTATTAATCAAGTTACACACCAAGTTTCACTACTCTGCAAAATAAACTAAAGTTTTGCCTTTAGGAAGCTGTTTCTTGTTCTTTCGTAGCCTGAAGGAATGCGTAGATGGAGGAAGAACTTCTGTGATAGTGCAATATTTATTGTTTTCTAATAAAAGAAGCCAATGCAGCAAATATGTACCACTCCCAAAGGTTTCTCTCTTTTGTTACCCCCCACCCCCTTCCAGTTCTCACTCATAAGGAGAGTCTCTCATGATGAACAAAGCAGCTATTCACCCACCATTTTCCTTCCGAAAAGACCAAACAGCTGCCCACTTTCCTAGCAGGGAATAAGAAATCCTTTTTTTTTAGAGTGGGTCCCTGAGGTCAGAATGACAGAGGAAAAGATTAGTTTGCTTGCATTTTAAGCTGTGTGTAAGATGAAAACATTGCAGTATGAAATACGGCACTTCTATTAAAATATACAATGTTCTATTCAGCTTTTGTAATAGTAGTGAGTTTCTGTACCGTGGAGCTTTCTAGCTTGACCGTATTCATTTCATTTATTTTTAAAACGCAGTACTTCAGTCTTCAAATTTAGAGGTACTGAACGGGAGGGAAAAATGTGGAGCATTGTCAATGTTTTTGTGCTTTTTGCTTGCGCATAGAATTGAAGAGAAGAAATATTTTTGTTGAACAGTTGAAAAAACAATTTTTTTGTGTTAAGCAAGTTGCCAACTTTTCACAAAAATATTAACATTACATAAATATTAACATTAATTAAAACCCCATTAGTCATTTAGAAGAGAAACAGGAAGAAAATTTTCAGTTGGACCAACATGTGAAAGATTAGATTATGAAATATTAGATGGATATCCTTCCACCTTGAATTCCCCTGTTTACCCTTAGCACAAGCTCACTGTTAATCCAAAGGAGCCATTGCCCAATGATGAGGTAGGGCAGTCTTCATACCCTTCTAGTCCAAGGTCCCTCTACTGATCATGGGGTCCCTCCTGGGGAAGTGGTTTTTAAATTATGAGTAATTGATCACTGTGATGTGGGCACATTCAAGCAAATACATGTGATAAAATATCAGACACAAGCAAATACCTTCTGATTAAACAATCTTCAGAGGGTAACGGCCTTAAGTCACTACTGAACTGAGCTGAATTTGAACTGGTGACCTAAAGGTGGAAGGCTTAGCCCCTAAATTCCAGGCATTGATTTCTAATTCTCTTGTGAAATCAATCTCATGACATAGATATATTGAGTCACCTTATGGCTGCCCTGACTCGCCTGACCTTTGTCCTTTCTATAATATATGGAAGAATATTTAATGCAGCCTGTTTATGAAACAAGCTGTCCTCTCCATCAGCTGCTACCTCTGGTTATGGCATCTGAACAGGGCACACACAGAATGGGGGAGTCTCTCATGACAAACACTGTTTTCAGTGTCACTCAATCTGCTACGTAAGTGCTGTAAGCAAGGTCGGCAGTAGATGTTTCTTCAGTCTGAAAGTTAGCCCTGGAAAGAGTAATGACTGGACATCATTGTATTGCATTGAAATTATAAAGTCATGATATGTGGTATCTGAAGCCAGGGCTGAGCTGTGTTAGTAAGGCAATGACTGTCATCAAAAAAAGTGTCAGTCAGAATGAATGGGATGAAAAACAGTGTTGGCAGGAGCTTACCAGAAAGGATTTAGTTCAGCTCAGAGAAGATGGGGAGATTTGATGAGAAAGATGTTAGTTTGGCTTAAATGGAAAACAAACAAACAAAAAAACAACCTTCTAAAATGTTCTCCAATAATTTTTCAAAACAAGACTTCAGGTCTGTTGAATTCTTTCTAGGCCTCACCTCTATGCTATACTTGGTGAAAACTAATTTTCCAGTAGACCTGGTGCAGTAGACTCTGCCCAGTAGACAGAGTTTAAGATAGATGAATAAGGACACAAGAGGTTGCTTCAGGTAGAAGTTATTGTCTGTTAGATATGTCTTAGGCTGATGATAGTTTACAAGAGTTATCAGTACTGGCTGATCTAAAGTCCACATGAAAAGACTTTATATCCACTGCCAAACTTTCTGTTCTGCACATATTTCCACCTGTAGCTTTGGCAAGTTGCTGGACACTCTCAGCAAAACAGTGAAACCTAAAAAGGGTGCAAGCATTTCCATTTTACTTTTGGAAATGGTCCCCTCATGCTTCTATTTGGAAACAAATAAGGGCTTGTAAGTGGCAACCTAACCAAAATTGCAATGTTGCTGGTCATGCTCAATATTCCTCAAAGATGTACAGGAAGCTTTCATTTGCCAGTAGAAGCATTTTCAGTAGTTTCTTAACGTGCATAAAATACATACAAACTCTACAGCTTTTACCACATCCATTCTAGTTTTGTTTCCTTTTGTTGTTGCTTTTATTGCAGCAAATGAAGGTTCTGTGATGTTAGACAGATGCTTTTGTGTTGACTGATACAACACAGAGGATTCTGCAGAGTCATGACTTGTCCTGATTTTATGATCCTACCTACTAGCATCAGGGATATAATAGACAGCTCTCAGTAGTTATTATCCACTTGTTCCCATAGACACCAGATCAATTGCCACATTAACTTAGATTTTTAATTAATTCTTCTGAGCCCTTTGAAAACTAATGAAAGTACTCAGGTTATAGATCAAGCAACAGGTGTTTACAAAGCACTATGCTTGCATTTTAGTTCGCTTTTCTTAAGAAGAAAAAGAAATACTGACCATTAATTTGAAAACATAATTTGCCTCAAATGTGGTGGAAATTATCGTTCTCATAAATGGCTCTTAATTTTATCTACCATATTATTTAGCCTGTACTGCAGTTACATTGTTTATTTCCAATGCTATTTTCCATCCATTGTGTTAAATTCATTTCCTTTATTTTATTTTTTCCATCTTTCGATTCACTGAACTCACCCTTTCAATTTCAAATTCCTTTGATAACACATCAAGATGTCCGTTAGATGTGATTAAAATAAACGAAACCTTCATGCTTCAAGGCACATGTAGAGAATAGAGAGAAATGTTCATGGGAAACATTACCTTCTAATTGCACACTATAAGATTTCTTTGGAAGTTGTAAATATTTTCAGATAGTTTCATTGGTCTTATGCAGTACTATATTTCTTATGGCAATACTTTAGAAAATGGAAAACTAAAGTTCCGTAAGAAGAAAAGGGAGATGGTCCTAATCATCTGTTCAAGGAATGTTCCTTATTTATGGTGATAATGCCATCACCATCATGAACTCCTCTTTGAGGCTCAAACTTTGTACCTCAGAATGAGAGGAAATGGCAGTATCCCTGGAAGTGCCCCATTAAGCCTGAGTACAATAAGCTCCTTTACGTGCAAGGACTGTGTCTCTGTCATGTTCTGTAAAGTTACAGACATATTTTTTTTCCGTAATCACAGATAGCTTAAACTGTTGTGAAGTGCTAACACAGTCCAGCCGCATAATTTGAGACAGCTACTTTAAATCAATAGCCCAAGAAAGCATTAGTATTTTTCCTCTCTAAACAAGCATCTGTAGTAGGAACTTGGTTCTTAATTATACTTGTATCTAATTAAATATAATAGATTAAATATACTTGATTTCTTGAGACTTAATTGCAGGCTTAATTTCAATGAAAGTTAAAAAAATAAGTGAAATGCAATGCTTCATAGGTAGGTAATAAGAGATATTGTTATTTTCTTTTCAAGTGGGAGAAAATGGAAATATGGTTTATTTTAATTTTTTTTACTCTCTTTTTTTTTTTCTTTATGGAGCTATGTTTTTTCAATTCGCTTGCAGAAATGCAACACAGAGAACTTAGTATGGATTTTTTTCTGGAGGATAATATTAATAAAAAGCTCAATCTATTAAAAAAATACTCTTTTTCTCCAGAGAATAGTCATGTTTTGATGTTATTAATAGCGACAAACCTGTCTCATTGGATTATATGTATTGTTTATTTTATCAGGCTTCTCTGGCAATTGTGTTGGCTGTGGCAAGAAAGGTTTCTGCTACTTTACAGAATTCTCAAATCATATTAATCTTAAACTGACCACTCAGCCCAAGAAACAGAAACACTTAAAGTATTATCTGGTCAGGAATGCACAGGGAGCTCTGACCAAAGGATCTGTAATCTGCTGGAAAGGAGCAGGTAAGATAATGAAGCTGTCTTACTCGAGCTCTGGTTTTCATCATCCAAGCTTGGATATCACAGGGACTGGCGTCTGTGTAAAACCTAAGATGTATCAGTTGAAAGAAAGGCTCCTTAAAGTGCAGCTGTAAAAAGCAAATGAGTACCCTAATACAAGGATGGCATGTTTGATGCCATCAGTTCCTCCCGTCTAAGTGCTGTAGCCTTTAAGTAATTCATGTGTGAAATTATCAAATCAGATATGCAGAGAAAAGCAACTATTGCTGTTGTCAGTGGATAACAAGTTCCTTTTTTCTTAAGAGTTCAGAGGCCGACAGTCTTCTTCCAGCACCTGTTCGAGCACATTGTTCCAACTGCCAGAAAGTTCGGGCCTCTCTGGAAGCATCTCAAGTGAGCCTCTCCCAGCAGCAAATCCAAATACTCCAGCTGGGACTCAACAAACAGGTACTGCTTAGAAAGAAAACACTCTGGGTTACTGTAGTTTTACAATTTTTTATTATTTTACTGGGTTATGTAGTTTTACTATTGTGTCTGTGCATATCTGTCTTCATTTGTATGAACAGAGAGAGAAAGAAATAAGCACACTACCACATAAAATAAAGCAAATTGAATATGTACAGAGGTATCATTCAAATAAAAAAAAAACAAACCAGAATCATGCTGTCAAGGCTTCTTTCTGTCCATTTTTTTCCCTTACGTTTATGTATAAAAGTTTAGCAAATAATAAACTAGCCAGGTGTTCTGAAGCTTGTTCATAACTAAGGCAAACCACATTTTTAAGAGCCTTTTATTATTATTATTATTTTTTAAAGTGGCGAAGAATAGGTATTTCTTGCAATAGGTGTTTTCTTGTTCCAGTCTATTTTATGCTATAATCAGAATTCCCTTTATTGCTGAGATTGTATGGACATTAGCTTAAAAGCTTCTGAGCCTTTTATTCTGTGAAGAAAAGCAGCTTTAATATTAAAAGATAAAGTAATGATTAATATCTGTAACTTCCTTGTATTAACAATGCTTTCTGAAACATTTACTTTTCCATTAGCCTTACATAAATAAAAGGTGATGGATGGTAGAGGTTAAAGTGATCTCTCCGAGCTTCTTCATAATGAATAGTCTCTTGTGACTGTTACAGAGATTCACATATGAGAACTGAGGCACAGCTGTTGGTGGTTATATTCTGTCTGAGGGACAGAAGCCAGTTAAATAGTTGTGATCTGGAATGCTGGTACCCCTCCAGAACAAATCATTAATCTCTTTATAATAGCAGTATTGGCATTTGTTTGCCAGAGGTTACATATTTAAAAAGATACATTAATTACAAGCATATTTGGCTTGCAAAAACATCTCTTTTTTAATGCAGCACACTTAAAATGATGTTTGGAAGCAGGATGTCAATCTGAGTTGAAGTTGAGGACATTTTTAGTAAATTTTAAACAACAAAGCCTGGACTCTTTTACTCTCTTTGCTAGTTCTTAAGTAAACTTCGTATAAGAGCTAGGGTGAACCTGCAAAGAATCTAAAGGATCTGAAATTATGTATTTAATTGCAGACTGGGATTTTACCCAGGCACGTAGGAATCAGACAGCAATAATCTGGTATGAGATCACAAGTGGCTTTATGTTATTCAGCATTGCATTCACTGAGCAGATCCTGATGGCTCTGTTAAAGTCAATGATCATTTAATTATATTAACTGGGGATCTTGACCTAGAAACATTTATTGTATATAACATTTATTTTATTGCCAGCTGCAGGCATAGATCATATTCCTTCAACAGCAGCTTTCAGCTCCACAGTGTATAATGGCAAGGAATCTCCTAAACAACAGTTGGTGAAAAATAACCTGTCCGCTTTGACAAGACCATCAGTATTAGGTATTTATATGGATCTGTTGTTTAATAACCCTTAACTCTATATTCTATGTGTATAATAGATATCATCATTACAATTTTCTCCATGAATAGAAATTACTCTTCCCTTCCAAGTCTTTTGTGACCATAACACTCCTTTTTTTTGTATGTTAATTTTCAGAAAAAATTGTTGATATGATTTTAGCCATAGCTTTTCTACAGCTGAGGTTATTAATTGGGAGTTTGTCATTGCAACTTACAATTGATATCATTTTAGAGAAGTACGGACTGGACTCTTATTCTATGTTCTTAAAGAATGTATTTGTTTACATCAATCTCACCTTACAGGTTTTGTGCAGGGAATTAAGAAAGATTGATAAGTAACCACACATAGATAATTTCTGTGTTGCAGTTCACCTTGGGATGTACTTGCCACTTTGACAAGTAGCTCCAAATTAAAGAAATTTTCCTCATTGAACCATTATTATCATGATTTGTGTTAACTGTTTTCTGTCACAAACTGTGTATTATGTCACTGACTTGTTTGAGCAAGAAAGTTCTTTTTAGTCTTTACTATGCCTAGAAACGTGTTATATCTCTGTTTTAGAATAAATCTTCCCAAGTTGCCCTGCTAGTATCTCAGCCAAATTCTTTCTCTGCCCATTCAGGTTCTTGATCTCTTTCTTGCATGCAGCAACATGTTCTCAGTAAACTGATCTTGCCAATTAATTTCAGACGGGTTACCTTCACATGTCAACATATTAGATAATCCTGCAGGAAGGAGTAAGGCATTTTCAAAAGTACTTTGTATTACACTAAATGTCTTGAAGTTACACTTTTATCACAACCTTATGCCAGGAAACTAAATGACAGAATGATTAGAACAAATGGCTAAATACTGCCCTCACATGGTAGTAGTTTAAAGGACAAAGTGATTCTTAACGTGTACATAAGGCTGTTCTGCAAATGATCGAACTTATTCTAAATCTGAAGATTTCTGGTTTACTTTTGATTTTAATATCCTTTGCAAAAGCAAAAAACAAAAAAAACCAACAACAGCATTATATAAAAGTATATATATGGATATATATATATATATATATGGATATATAATATGTTCTTACTCCATTTTGAATTTCATATGGGACTAACCATTTGGCAAGCAGATATTGACCTGCAAGTGTGAAGTAGTTTTGGGTTTTACATATTAACGTGTATAAGTAGAAACAACTCAGTCCTTCAAGATGCTGAGCAATTCCTGAAGGAGTATCAACTCTCAATAATTAGAAATACTTGATATTAGTGGAAACTCATCATTTTAGGAGTTTGGAGGAGTGCCCAAGAAGACTGAAGAAAGTAATGAAAAAAGTTTCAAGATTGTAATGGTCATGGGCTCCCAGGAAAACTGTGGGAAAGTTGGTTATGGTTTTACAGACAGATGTGTTGGAGCTAAAGGTGGATAGGAGGAAAGTGCAGAAGTCATTTACTTGGAGTTAGTATAGAATGTCAAAATCAAAAACTGTAACCACCAGGAAGTATAAAAATCCTGACAACAGAAAAATTGTTATAAAGAACTCTAATCTTTGTTAATACCACGATAAAACCATTGAAAATGTTATTTAGCATTATGTTACATGAAATGCAGTACCATGTATTTAGAAGTAAAAGGAGCAAAACGCCCATAGTGTTGACTTCAAAGTATTAATACAACTAAACGCTCATCGTACACCTCATTACTTGTTAGTACATTGCTCTTAGTACGGAGTAAACGTTGACATAAAATAGATTAAGTCTCCAAGATGATTAAGAGATCTCTGCACCAAACATTTTCCAGGTCTTTAAGCAGAAGATAGAAAAGGAAAACACAAGCCATAAGAAATGATTATGCTCATGGAGTTGACCCTATTTACCACAGTACTTAATACAGTCTATCGACACATATTGAATTATCATGAACACAAATGAATACATTCTCTTCTAATATTTTTCTGATATATTATTGTTATTCAGGCACTTTAACAAATTCAGGGCCTCCAAAAAAACGTCATAAAGGTTGGTCACCAGAATCCCCATCATCTACTGAAACCTGGAACTTGCAGCTCAACCCACAAGTTCCAAATAGAATTAAAAATGGTAAGCTATACCCAAGGTAATGATGATGTTCATTTCATTATTCAGAAAATAATGGGGGAAAAGAAGCAATATTTTAAAGATACATGCAAATTCTCAGTACAGTTTTGAAATGAGTTTAATACCTACATTGCCAGAATTATTTATGTGCTTCATTTCCATTTATTTCTCTTTGAGGTGTCTGGGCTTAAGTCTCATTAGGATCCAATCATTGAGTCATTATTAACAAACTGCAACACATGCCTGTATCTATCTTTAGACGCCTAAACACCTTTGGGAAATTAAAGTTAGTGTCATAAGTTAGGTCAATATATCATCCATTGTTTCACTTATCTGTCACAGTCTTCTTGGCACTTGGAGTTTATAGCCTAGATACAAACTAGAATGACATGGAGTGAAACAAACCAGCTTTCCCCAGAATGTGTCCTTTCAATGTGTTCTTGTTTAAATTAAAATTACCATAAATAAGTTAGTATTGAACAAATGCTGAATCTTTTTTTTTTTTTTTTTTTTTTCTGAGTAGCAAGAAATCCTATTTAGAATCTGTAAAACTAGATGTATCATACAAGGCCATGAATCATTCGTTTTTATTGACTTCACGTATGTCTCTATATTCATGCATTTGTTAGCTGAAAAAGTTTATCAATATATATTTTTTTAAATCTTTGGATGCATGTGCAACATTTAAAGCCACAATATAATTCATCCTCCAAGAAAATGAGCTTGTAGCTTGGTTGTAGTAACACTTCATGAAATGTGTGATATAACCACAAAATTATGTAACACTGATACCAAATGTGGATTTAAGAAGATGCTGAATAACGTTTCTTTGAGGAAATCATTATTAGACTTGACACCAGTAATATTATGTGTAAAATCGTAGATGGAGGAAGCCTATCATCTTTACCACATTCTGCTTTGGTGGGGCCAGCCTCATCTCCGATGGTGGGCTCAGGAGAACCGGTCTCAGTTCCTGACAACTTGCTGAAAATCTGTAAAGCAAAGCCAGTTATTTTTAAAGGTAAAAAAAAAACAACCCAAACACTCAACAGGACCTTATGTATTTTTTTATAAGAGATGCAAAGATAAATCCTACTGCCAAATACTGCTTAACCTCTCACTTGTTAAATATCTACTATTAAAAACTGTTTAATTCACATACAGAAAATTATGAAATTAATGTGATATGTACAAATATTGTTCATTTCACAGGTCATGGAAACTTCCCATATCTTTGTGGGAACATTAATGATGTGATAGTGAGTCCTTTGCTATACACCTGTTACAGAAATTCACAGTCTTTATCCAGAGCATATGAACAATATGGTGCATCCACAATACAGCCTATTTCAGAGGAAATGCAGCTCTTACTGACTGTCTACTACCTTGTTCAGCTAGGTAAGATTATTTTCTAAAGCTAAATAATTTGTTGTTCTTGAAGACCAGACAGATTGAAATATAACCATAAAAATTTCATCTTTTCCTATAATTTGGGACTTCAGCAATTAAAAATAAAAAGTAAAACAGCTGTAATTCATTGTTTTTGCACACAGTCCATGGTTTAGAAGTAGTATTACGCTGACTCAGGCAGTACTCAACCTCTTAAGTATTTCTAATAGCCAGGCTCCAATTATGGCAGTTTTACTTGAGCCTCACAACAACACTTCAAAATGAAAGATAAGGTTTGCATCTTCCAATGTCAGTAGGCATGCTTGCATAAATCTGAAACATGACCATCTCTAAAAAAATACTTATTTTGAAAAACAAATGTTTTTAACTCAACAGCTTTGTTCATTTATTTTGTAATACGAACACTTTCCTCTTAAATTTTTTTTTAGCCTCAGACCAGGTCCCTCTGATTGAAGATTTGGAACAAATATTCATGCGTTCATGGCGGGAATCACACCTATCTGAAATCCGGCAGTACCAACAGGCAATTCCACAGACCTTTCCTCAAGTGCCTAGCCAGATCGCACCAGTGACTTCGGCCCAGCTTCCCTGGCTGGCAGGCCTGGCAGCTAGCTCCTGCAATGACAGCGTCCACATCATCGAGTGCAGCTACTCTCTGGCTGAAGGGCTTTCAGAAATGTTTAAATTGCTCATTGAAGGAAAATTAATAAAGACAAACTACGTGGTGATCATATGTGCTAGTAGAAATCGAGGCATTGATTCCTGCATTGTGATAACAGGTGAGATCCCAAGGGTGTATCTCCAGGCAAAACTGAACCTTTCAGTGTGATGAGAAGGTTCAGTAAACCAGCAAACCAGAGCATTCACCAACAAGTAATGGGTTTTGATGAACCCAAGCTCATATAGCAAAGTTGTGTCTCTTCCCCAGTGATTGCATTCTGCATGAATTATGTGTTCTTATCAAGGCATCCAAGACAACACTACTACAAATCATGGCAAGTTACCAGCACACACACTGTGTCAAGCTCTCCTGCTATGTGTGACTGGGATATTATGTGAGTGGAGGACCGAACATTTTCTTAGCTTCTAAAATATGGTCTTTCAACCTTATTGCCTTCAACAACCTGTTGAGAGCTATGCTGATAAGTTATTTGAATAGCCATACAAAGATTCATTAATATCTTTAACTATTTGCATGCTCTTTTTGTATCCTGTGTCAACAAGTATCTCCTAAAATGGAAAAGAAACATATAGAATTATAAAATGTGAATCTATCTTACAGATGGATGGTGCATACAAGTGTAGGAGAGAAAAAAGATGGATCTCTGTCACTTTTATGGGGGAAGGATTCATTTAGCTGGGATCTATTTTTATTATGACTTAGAACATTTTTACTTTAGTTTGAAGTGCTTTCAGAATGACTTTTTTTTTTTTTTCTTTTAGGAAAGTATCAGGCAAGAGTCCTGTCTGAGGGCATGCTTACTCCTTCAGACTACCAAAAAGAAGTTAACTATCAGCTGGTCACAGGGAAAGTGGAAACTCTGGGGTCCTTCTTTAGCACCCTCTGCCCAGGTACATAATATGCTACAAACAGCCGTGTTTCCAAGTCCCTGAATCTTTTAAGTAAGTGAAAATAGCTGTACTACTTTTCCACTAGCAAGACACTATTAGAAATAAACAAAAAATACAGGAAAAAGTTGTGAAAGTACATTTGAATTGAAGTTCCTCCTAAAAGTGTCAGTTTCTAAAATCCCTTAGTTTCATGAAAATATGCCAGTGGGTAGCTGAACACATTACACTTAGGTATGCACATCCATTCATACAATATGCAAGTCTATATCCATGTGAACGGATATAGATTCTTTTGCCAAAAGCGCATAATTCATTTAGACCATGATAGAAAGAATTATGTCACTGAAGGAAAAATTTGTCCTTTGAACTTATCATACTGTGAGCTTGATTGTAATGCATGGGAAAGAAAAGAAAATTTCAGAGAGCCAGGGTTACTGGATCATTTTTTAACTGAGCATACTGAAGATTACTGCAAGCAGGATTATCTGGGAATAGATTCAGCCACATGGAAGGTGTAACTACATCACACAACTACAGCAAATGCAGCATGCTTGTCTGTGTAAAAGGCATGTCACCATCCCCTTTGCCACTCATATCACACCAATAAATCTGTACTTAGGAGGCAAGAACACTTATGGAGACGTTGTGGTATTTTGACTAGTCACTTAAGAGAAACCTGTTTTCCTAGAACCACCATGTAGTGTCAGTTTCTCTGTTCCCAATATCTTCAAGGTATGGTTCTCAGAATCACTTTTGCTACTGTTTGGGCAGAACAAGTAAATGAATGTCCTAAAAGGAGTTGCCATCTACATCCATGGGATTGCACTTCACAGGGCAGACCCTGCCATTCTAAGCCCTGCAGCAGACATGTTCAAACATCTTTTCAACTGCTGAGAAAATACTAAGTCCTCTGAACAGGCACATTGTATTTTCTGCACATCTATCATCTGTAAGCTGGGTCCCTGCTGGATAGAATAGGATGTATTTGCAGATGTGCTTAGTTCAGTAAGACATACCTTGCTTGCTTCAGCATTGTATGTAGCTACAAAACTCTCATTTCTCTTACAGCTTTACAGGGAATAATTATTATACCTTTTTCTCTCTCTCAAAAATGTTAAAGATGTAATAATATTTATGCTCTGCATGAGATTTTCAAAACCTTGTAATCCTTATTAGCAAACACTGGAGCTCAATGATCAGAACATAAACTAAGTCACTTTCAAGTCTTTGTTGTTGCTGATTTAGATCAGGGTCTTGGAGCTATTTTTCTGATATCTTCTATAAATGTCCTAGGCAGAGGTCTGCATAGCTGATCTGTCATTCCCTGGCCTGATATACATTTTATTAGTATTAATACAATAGAAAATGATGAGGATTCCTGTACAAAGTAGCCAGTAAGCTAAGGGCAGGACAACTACCTAGCATATATAAAGCTCTTAAGACCTACAAAAAAAAGTCGGTATGAAATGCAGCTGTTATTAACCTGGATGTTTATACCACTATACTTTCATTTTGATAGAGGGTGACATTGATCTTTTGCTGGAGAAATTTTATCAGGAAAACCAAGGGCACATCTCTTCATCGCTGTCTGCTTCAGTGAATAAATCAACAGCAATGAATGGAACTGGAGCAGCTGTGTGTACAAGTAAGGAGTACCTTCTAAACAGGTAACAGAGTCAGGTACTTGAAAATAGGTCTTTAGGTGTGCAGTTAGATACTTCTGGGCAGAGTCCTAGGCTCTTGAAAAATTCTGTCCTGAGGTGATCAGGAACTTATGTCTTGGGATATGCAGATTTACACTTCTGCTTCATTCCATCAGGTACTGTACTCCCTGAAGCTCTAAGTCTTACTTCTGTGGCAGCAGAATGCTGTTGCACAAGTTCAGTTTCAGCTCTTCAATATTTAAGGGATTTACAGGACCAAAATGCCCCAGTGCAGAAAGATTTCTTTTCATGTTCCATATAGATTTTCAAAAATTGGAACTTTGACTTATAAGCAAAGAACCTTAAAGTATAGCTCAGTTATTCTTTGCCAGGCTCTAAGATTTTGCATTAGGTTAGACTTTGCGTGTATATCTAAACGGAATTTTGTCACTTTCCAGGTTATGAGATTGAACAGCATCAGATTCGTCCATTCCAGCTAGCAGTGGCTCAGAAACTGTTGTCTCATATTTGCTCAATTGCTGACTCCAGCACTCAAAATCTTGATTTGGGTTCCTTCGAGAAAATTGATTTCTTGATTTGTGTTCCACCCTCTGAAGTGACCTATCAGCAGACTTTGTTTCATCTCTGGCACTCAGGTGCTTATTTTATTTGGAATTACAGTAAAACCATTAAAAACATTTGTATCTGGAAATACTGATGTTTGTTCCATTTCTTTAGGTATTTTATTAGAACTTGGATTAGAAAAGGAGCACCTTACAAAGCAGAGGGTAGAACAGTATGTTATGAAACTAGATGCAGACGCCCAGATTAAGTTCAAAGTCTTTTTACAAAACTCTATGCAGAATCCACACACACTGTTTGTCTTAATCCATGATCACGCACACTGGGATCTAATGAGGTAAGAAAACTGTAACTTCAGAAAAATTGTTATTGTTTGCATTAGCTCTCAAGATCAGATTTATGATTTATGTCTTCCTTCATCTCTCTTTGCATCTTTCTGCTAACTCTCTCCATGCGTTGAATAAATGTGTTTTTTTTATAGGTTCTTCACGACTTATTTTCGTTCTGCTTATTATATTATGTCTCAGTGGAACATTTCAGCTTTCCTTACTCACCATTCTTATCTTCTTTCAGCCACAGCTATCTTTTTTTCTGGCTGGTTGTCATTTGTTCAAAGCAAAGCTTCCTGTGAAAGTACACAAAATTCATTATCCTCTGTCAGTGTCCTCTGGACTGTAGAACATGCAGACACCCTCCACAGTGACTAGACAACTAGTGAGCCAACACTACTGCTTATTTTTTTTTTAACTTTGTAGGAATTGAGTGTTTCTGTGTGTAGATGTTTTCAGGTACATGTCTCAAGGGAGCAGGGAGATTTCTGTCCAATGTTCACCAAGCTCCCTGTCGGTTCACCTGCATAGCTCATCGCTTCCCTCACAGAGCCCTGTTTCTTTGCCTTCTTAGCAGTCTGCCTGTTGAGAAGATGGGCTGCTTTTGCTTTGTATCTCCTGAGGCACTGGGGAAGTTGGAAAATGTATTGAATTCCAGAAACACCAGCATGTTCCAACTTTGCTAACATCATAGTGTTTCTGAAACCAAAACCATAGTGTTCCTGAATTTTGCTTGTGAATGAAATGACAAGGTCTCGGCTTTCATACGGGTTAACAACCAGTGTTTTCATCAAACCTGTATTTTTGCATGTGTGAGGGTTTCCTGTTCAACTCTTCTATATCTTAGGAACTTACATGATGGCCCTTAAGGCATATAACTCATATAACTGAGTGATAGGGATGTACCTGTATTGCTACTAAGCTCTGACATTTTTTTCCTTTTATCTAGAAAAGACATGTAAGTGGCAAATATTGAAACAATTATTCTGTACAGCAGGATTCATGCCCCCTAACTGAAGTCAGTTAAGTAAGGTGCCTAAAAGAGGAGTTTAACTGCCTGGGATTGCCCACGTAGACACAACAGAGACACAGGCATTTCTGAAAGCTGGCATAGGTCTTGGGTGGAAACAACAAATTCCTGGAATTACTTATCTCTATGTGTTGATAACAGGAGCTTACACTGACTAGGTTTGTAACATGGTCACTGCAAGTAAATGCCAAAAATTAAATATCATGAATTTGGACTGAAGTCTTACTCTGGAGCAATGAATTGACTGTAGGTGTTCTATGATACCGGCATTTGCCTTAACAATAACTACTCTTCCTTTTTGTAATAGATGTGTCACAGGTAGCTTCCCTCTGTCTTTCTGTTGTACTGACTTACAGCCTGTCATTTTCTATCTTGATTTTGTAGGCAAGAATTATATCGTCTCAGGGGCAGTTCTAACAATCTGGCCAAATTTAGTAGAGGACTATGTGATTATTTGTAACTGCCATAACGTCAGCTTCCTTTCATCCTTTCTCTTTCATATTCTGGTGGTTGTAAGAAACTGGTAATTTGCTAGCTAGGGAGTTAACGAGTCCTATAGAAATTTTCAGCTGCACTGAAATATTTTGCATTTCTTTTGCCATCCTTCTATACAACAAAAGCAGGGTAAAGAATAGAGTCCGAAGTTCCTTGTATATGTTTAACTTCAATTTCACATCCCGGTTAAAGCTATCCCATGGACCCAAATGTTCCCTTGTGCCAATCACTTTGGAGAGTTTTGGATTTCTTTTTTGCAGTGCTATGCATAGCCTTTATCCTCAAACAGAACTGTCTACAGGACTTGTTGATAGACTGTTGAACTGCAGGGAGGTGAAAGAGGCGCCAAATATTGTGACACTCCATGTGACTTCCTTCCCCTATGCGCTCCAGACTCAGCATACTCATATCAGCCCTTACAATGAGATCCACTGGCCTTCTTCATACAGCAATGTAAGATGGATGCTTTGAGGTGCTTTTCAAGCTTTTCATAAGCTATTTTACATTTATATACTTGGTAAAACTTTGGAGGCCCCATGATTTTTTGTGGACAAGAATGATGTTTGCATGGCATCTTTTTGTTTGTTTGTTTGTCTGTTTAGTTTGTGACAATTTTTTGTTTGTTTGTTTGTTCTTTTTTTTTTAACCCTTGCTTATTCTGTCATTTCTTGCCTTTTATTTTATTTTTTTTTAATTCCTTTTATATCTCCTATAAACTGTAGTAGCTTTGCTAAAAGTCTTTGAGCTACATAAATGGAAACCACCTGAAAATCATCAACATCTGAAAAGTAGATACATGAATTTTCTTGATACGTGTGCATATTTTACCTGCATAGCTCTTCTGTCTGTACTTATGTATATATGGGGAGAGAGTAGAGAGAAAAAGAAACAGGGAAAAATGGAGTCAAACTTCTTTCCTTTCAAAAAAATTAGTTGTTTCTTTCTCTCTTTGTTTTAGTATGCATCTGAGTGTATGTATGCTTGTTAGAGAATGTGACTGCAAATATATCAGATAGCAATGATTAATCAATTGTACATTAATAATTGCTAGTTTTAAATTGGTATTGCTTCCTTTGTTTTAGGGTGTAGATTTATACCATGAGAACAAGAAATACTTTGGACTGTCAGAGTTCATTGAATCCACTCTTTCTGGCCATAGTATTCCACTGCTTCGGTACGACAGCTCTTTTGAAGCAATGGTCATGGCTTTGGGAAAGAGGTACAGTACACTCCTTGGTTTAACAATGGAAATTTAGGAAGTGTATTTTTCTAGTGTCTTGAGTTACTAGCTAGAAACCTTTCTTTCTTTTTTCTCGCTGTTCCACAAATCAACTGTGTATACAAGGGCATTTCACTTGTTCATATTTTCTTTAATCTTTTTTTGCATATGTTTGGCCTGTAATCTAACTAGTCTAGGCTGCCTCTTACCATGAACATGCACATTGTTCAGCCTGTTTTAATGTGTGTACTTGGATGGGACTAGTAGTTACTTCTATATTACAATAATCTGAAATTACATTATCAGATTATTATAATAATTTCAGATGCATTCTCACTGTTGTCCAGTATTATCCCTTGCTGACTCTGGCTGATTTTGTTGTGTATTATTTGTGTATACTGCATAAATGGACCACAAAGAGAAGGAGATATTTCACTATGTTTTGTGCATTTAAATCAGTGGTAAAAAGCTTCATGGCATCATCACAGTTTGAAAAGACATCAACAGTTAAGTTTCCTTGGTCCTTGCAAAACAAGTCTAGAATCACTGCACATGAATGCATACAACTGTGAATAAACTCTTTGGGATCTGTGACAAGAAAGTCAGGACAAGTAGAATCTTGTGAATTCATATTGGTAACTGACAGACAGAAAATGTCAACACAGCTTCTGGGGCTTGCTACCGGGTGCTGTGGAGATCTGATCACACACATCAGGTGCATTTCTGAGCAAGCCATAGTATCACTTTGTACTGCGCACTCAGGTTTCCTTGCTATGAAAACCAGAGCACAGGAAGCTCTTACGTGTCCATGTTTCTCCCTGCTGTAGAGTGGGGATTGAGACAGGGTGTACCTGGGCTCAGAAATACAGAGTGCTCATTGAAAGTTGCCTATATATTGAGCCTATTGGAAACAAGTCTGGGGCTTTAGTAAGAAAACAAGAGAAAAAAAACACCTAAGGATAACACATCATGAAGAATACTGTTCTCATTGACAAATGCCTTTATTTTGATCGATGGTATTACTGAGTGCATTAGCAAATATTCTGTGATAAATTTTGTAACAGCAGTAAAGTATTGTTTACTTGAAGTGATGTAACATTACTGAACTCTTTGCTTATTAAATCTGTACTGAGAAATAGAGAGACAACATCAGTTCTGATTGTGTAATGATGTATTGCAAAAACTATCAAATTGCACTTTGGTGAGAGTCTGTTGTACAGTAAATATGAAGGATTCTTTACAGGAGGAAATCCTAAGTTTACTATATTATGGAGAACATTAGCTTTTTCACTTTAGTCTTTAATACTTCACTATTTAATTCGCCATTTATTTCAGGTTTCCCAGATTACACAGTGCAGTGATAAGGACTTTTGTCCTCATACAACACTACTCTGCAGCTATGATGGCAGTGTGTGGTCTTTCTCAGATGAAGAATTACACCTCAGTTGAAACTCTGGAAATCACCCAAAACCTAATAAACTCTTCAAGACAATGTCCTAGTGGTCATGGCCTCATGGTAGTGTTGAGAATTCCATGTACCCCGCTGGCTGCAGTGGCATATGAACGTCTGTATAATGTAAGGGAAAGACTAGCCCTTGAAGATAACTTTGAAATAATCTTGGGAAATCCTAATTCTGGAATCACAATAGGGAAGCACTTTGTGGAGCAACTAAAGGTAACTTGCAGAATGAAATATGAGTGGGAAGTTTCATTAGATGGGTAGGTGGGGAGACTTTATTGGTGAGAGTTATGGTTGTAAGCTGAAGTGTGGTTCTTATTTGTAAAACTCAAAACTACTGTAAGGAGCATGAGGTTTATCTTTTAGATATATAATCTGTGATTCCTTTACTCTCCTTCCTCTGGTTATGTTCTGGTTACCCGGTTGAATATTAACTCATATATCTAGAACTTGGCTTCCAGCAGTAACCCTCCCAAACACCTGAACTGCTTTTATTTATAACAATAGGGAAAACAGCCAAACAAAATTGTCACTGTTTTCTCACAAAGTTATTGTAGTTTAAAAACATTTTCATCAGTGACCCGTTGAGGTTTATTCTCACCAGCAGATGGCATGAAGGCACCAAATCAGTGATGCCAGCTATGGGTCCTAGAACACCCTGATATTCACAGCTCAGGACTTGCTTTATGTTTTCTGGACCATGTGTTGTTTCATGGATTCATTTATATGCTTTAGGTCTAGAGTCTTGGGTCATCTGTGTAATAAAAACCTCTGATATTTTCTTGCTCTTCATAAGATTGCCAACATCTGATCACCAAAGCAAGAGTGTATGTACCGTGCCTAATGTGATACGTTAAACAAAGTCATTAGAGATCCAGGGCCTAATTCTAATCTTGTTCTGCTATTTGTAACTTTTTCTGAAAAACAAACAAACAACAACAACAACAACAAAACTAGTATTAATTCTGAATCACATCCTGTTTGTCTTCACAGACATGCAAAACAGTGGTAAATGTACAAACGTCAGAAGCCGAATTGTCTTACTGTTGCTTCTGCTGTGTATTCCTTATCTGTAAGTCAGTCTCACAGCAAAATTTACTGACTGATGTCAGTAAAGTTTTATAGCCTGATGCTAAAGATTCAAATCATAAATCTAATTATTGAACTTCTCATGAAGTCACCAGGAGAACTGACAACTTTGGTGAAGAGCAGGAGTCTTCAGGGGATATTAAGTGGTATATGCATGTTCAACATTTTCAGCTTCCTGCTATTATGCTAAGGTCAAAAGGTTTCATTCCTAACTCATTTCCCTCCTTGGACTCAGACACCCATACTTTATCTGCCATAAGAAGAAAGTCTGTTTTCTTCTATCCCCTGAAGCTCATCCTCATCTTCATTGTCTCATGCACTATATCCACTCTATCTGTGTATGCTCTAGCCTCAGCAGTGTGCAGATGGGAGTCAAGGAGACTTTTCAGACCAGAACATACTGTCCCAATCTCCTCACGCTTATAACAGTCAGACTGCTACCTGAAACTCTTTAGAAACTGTGAAATCTACCTGTGTTGAAATTGGCTCTGCTATGTGGCTTACCTTGGTGGACCTTCTATCCACGTACAAATTGATTCATATAATGAATGATAAAATGTATTTTTATCTGTGCCGTATCAGTATGTCCAACAGCATCTCTTATGCAGGTCTGGCAGAAAATTGAAGATGTAGATTGGAAGCCACGGACCTATTTGGAGTTGGAGGGTTTGCCTTGCATATTAATATTTAGTGGTATGGATCCACAGGGGGAGTCTTTGCCACGGTAAGATCTGGTATTTTCTTAGTGGAAGTTTTTTATCCATTGCTTTAAAAATGTCTAAAAATTAACTGTTTAAATGCTTGTGGGAGAAGAAAACAGATTTCAGTGTCAAGATGTTGCTTTTCCATTTTTATATCACAAATACAAGAAGCTTATTATTAATAATAATTCCCTGCTTATAGAAAGATATGAAAAAAGTGTTATGAGAGTTGTCCCACTATACAGGAGAGAGTAAGGGTATATTAAAAATAAATAAATAAAAATCTATAGCGACTTCAGACACCAAAAGGTAGATGAGACATCTGCAGGATGCTGGCATATGTGTTACAGGACATATGGAGAGATCCATGCCTTCTGGAGTTGAAGCTGGAAGGCAGACAGGATGTTCTGGGGCCACCAAAATAGCACTACATGTTTTTGTATGTTCAAATGAATCCCATTCTGTGTGTTAGGCTTAGAACCCACATGATACCCTTTTTCTTGTGCTGATGGTAATGTTCAGTGCACTGAACATTAAGTTAAGCTGCTTAACTGGATTAAGAATAATAAAACTGCACACCATAGTGGTAAACCTATTAAGCACCAAAGATATACTGTGCTCTATCTCAACCATAGTTTAAGTAGATCATTAAAAAAGTTTCCCCTTTGGCTGCATCTGGAAAAGAAATAAAGTAGATTACAGTGAATTTTCATATTACCCCATCTGTTTCTCTCCAGATCACTGAGATACTGTGACCTACGTTTAATAAATTCATCTTCTTTGGTAAGGACAACCTTGGAGCAAGAACTTGGTTTGGCAGCATACTTTGTGAGCTCAGAAGTTCACACAGAGAAAGCAGTTGTGAACGATGTGTTAGAAAGTGACCCAGAGAAACTAAGCAGCACTGATAACGAAGATGAAGAAATAGCAACAGAAGGTATTGCTAGTAGTAATAATAAAAGAAGCTGTAAAATGATTGAGTTGTATTAGAAAATACAAAATTACGTGTGATATCTAGTCAGTAAAGGTTAGCCAGTGAGTTAGCTTTACTGAGTTACCTCTGCTCCTCTCTTTTGCTTTATCTTAGTTAACCACTGTTCTCTCACCCTTCCTTGCTTCTTGCCCAGAGAGTGCTGCTGCTGAGGCATTTTAATCTGTCACAGTCATGCTTCTGCATGTATTATTTCTCTGCTAATTGGTTCTGTCCTCTCTTTTTTTTCCTCTCTGTGCTTTGCCATCTGGGAAGCAGTGACTTTGCAACAGGGACATCTCCACCAAAACTCCCTCACTGATCCTGCCTAACCTATCCTTGCATACTGACAGTGTTGAAGATTCCCCCCAAGGGAACTGTTCAAAGTCAAGCTGAATAGTCTCAAGTTTGTAAAGAATTAAACATCATGGCTAGAAAAAATATCTGAATGTAGCAACTTCAGAGTGCTCCTTGAGTACTCCTGAGTGCTGTCCATGAATCCAAATTGAAATGGTAGAGTTGGCGAGTTTATCAGTTTTTAAGAGAACAATTAATAACATACACATATGTAAATATACAGTGATTTACCCAGAAAATGTATTTTTTATTTGGGTGAGAATTGATGGATGTTATGAGATACTATTAATTTCTTAATATTTTTTTCTTTACTGTTTGTTGTACCTTACAAGTGGGGAAAACAAGGAATTTTAATTCCTGTAAGTTAGGTAAATCTCAAACTGCTTGATTTCATTTCCTTTTTTTTTTTTTTTTTTTTTTAACTAATGAGGAGGAAGAGGAACTTGTTACTGTTCATTTATTGAACTGTTATTCATTGATAGCAAAGAGAGCAGAACAAGCAGAACAGAAATATTTACTTTAATCAAACAAATACTTTTGATGTAGGAATGAAATACCTATGGTCATACTCCAACTGTCTACAACAGAAGCCTGCTTTAAGTGGGATGAATACCTCTGCCCATTTAGTTGAAGAAAGCCAAGACTGTACGTGATCTGAGTCAAGGGTGCACTGAAGTTAGGTATCTAAGTTGTAAGGCTGTTTGCCTAGTCCATTAACTATGGTATGCTCCTCAAGAGCTCAATTCAGAGCGGCTAAGATGATAGACATACAGCAGTGCTTATGTCTCTGTTTATTAAGGTAAAATTGTACAGAAACAAGCATTTTGACATAGAAGCCTAAGCTATGAACCTCAAGCAAATATTCTTGGTGGCTGTCTAAATATAGACTGTCATTACCAAAACCTGAGATGTAATTTGTCCGTAGAGCTGTAACGTAAGGGGTAGAAGGTAATTTCATAACGTACTGACAAAATGGAGGTCATTGGCAGTTGGCTTCCCTGACACTAGATTTGTGACGAAAGTAAGGCATGGGTTTGAAAGATAAGACATGGTTGAGACATGCCTGGAAATTGCCAACTCCTGGCAGCAGAACTGATTTTGTGAGGCTATTGCAGCTCAGCGTAGTTAGATTAGACCACAGGCTGATCCACAACTGCACGGCAGGACCAGATACTCTCCACATTGTAAACCATGTCAGGATGAGGACAAAATCCAGACAAACTTGTGTGCTTTTTGCTGCTTCAGTAATGTAGCCGTAACTCCTCACAGGCTTACTGAAATTATGTTTTGTTTTTGCTTTCCCCTGCTACCATTCCTGAAACAGGTTCTGCTTCAGAAAAGAGAAGTCCTATGAAAAGAGAAAGATCTCATTCCCATGACTCTGCATCTTCATCTCTCTCTTCAAAGGCTTCTAGTAAGACCTTAAGATTATCTTTGTTAAGTTATTGTTAGGATATTAAAGAGACATTTTAATCATCTTGTTAGAGAAAGAATTAAAGTAATAAATCATTCAACTTTTGGCAAGGCCTATTTTAATGGTGCCACTAAAGACAACTTAAAAAAAAAAACACCTTTAAGAATCAGACTTTTGAACTATAAGAAATAAAATATTTTCTTGCTTGAAAAGTAATCATAGGGTGGAGTACCTAAAAAGGCACATTTTTTAATGTGGGACACTGAGGCATGAAACCTGAGTTAGTACTGCAATGGCTGACTGTGCTCACTGAAGCTACGACAGCCTATGAACAAGAAAACATGCCTCAAATTTTTAAAAAATCTTTTGAAAATCTGTGGGAGAAAAAGCACGCTCAGTCTTGTTTGTGTTTTTATATTTTTGGTTTTGCTCTGCAATGTTCAGTCATTAATTTTGCTCTGTTTGGAAGCTTCTTTAGAGGTGGATCATTTTTTAATCTTTATTTCCTTTTTAATCGGCAAATTGACATAGAAAGCATGAGGCAGTGTTGAGAACTACTAGGGCTTTTTGTCTGATAAATTTCTTTGCATGCTTTTAATGCAGATAATATTAGGAGAGTTGAGTGAAGTGCAGAATATAAATTGTACCATAACTATATAGGAGTTGCGATGTCATGCAGCTTTTTAAAAACATGTTTTTTGCCAGTGACAATAAAATCTTTTTGATCTAATTGTAGTTTTCACCATGCTGACATGCATATTTGGCCTGATTTCTTTTCTGCAGACACAATGGTTGTTACAAAAGGAAAAAAAAAAAAAAACAAAAAAAACACCACAACAACTTAAAGAAATTTTTATAAACTTTCTCACCACTTTAATTTCAAAATATGTTTTTCTTCTTTAAAGTTGTGCTGTTGTTCAATTCACAGTGTCCATGTGGCCAAAATTTGCCTGTGATTAAGGAAATCTTCCTCTCCTGTTAGTACTTATTTTCCTGTAAGGGCCTGTTAGTACTTATTTTCTTGCATTCCTTTAAACAACAGTTTAAGTAATTTTGTAGTGGTCTTGAGAGATGATGGTATCTGATGAACTCCTGACTCAAGTGGGGAATGGGTGAGGGAAGGAGAGGACAGAACAATCACTGACAGCTTTCCTATGCAAATTCAGTTTTTGTAAAGGTGCTTGCTGCATTGAGACAGATACTCCAAACTAGTCCCATTAATACTTCCTGTATGATTAAGGTGAAAGATAGCAGGAACAGGGGTGAGGTTGCGTTACTTGACAGGCACTATATCAAAGTGATTTTTCAGTGTTTAACTGTGACATTGACTAGATGACATTGTTGCCCTGTATTGAAATAAAATTTTTCTTTTAGTTACAGCATTCTGCAGTGAGTCATCGCCTCCTTTCGTAACAGCAGGAGATACAGCAAAATCCCCCCACCTAAGCAACAGCACTGAAGAAAACACAAACAGCCATGAAAAGCAGAAGCAGAAGGTAGACAAGGGGGCACAAACAACAGTCAGCAAACATTTACCACCGGTAACAGAACAACTGGATACGAAACAAAACATAAGAAGTGCCCAAATTTCCATCACCTCCTCATCCTCTTCACCTTTCTCCTCCTCCTCTTCCTCCTCTGCGCCTACTCAGAACTCCTTCATCCTACAGACCTCTCAATGCTCCATGACCAAAGCATCAAAACAGCCTCCCATAGTTTTCCTGCCCAAACTGGTTTATGATATTATTACTTCAACGGACAGCAGTGGACTTCCCAAATCATCTTCCCTTTTGCCTTATCATTCTGTTATGTGGGCAAGTTCTTTTCGTCCTCTTATGAGTAAGATGATGACTTGCACAGAGCAGTCTCTATACTACCGCCAATGGACGGTGCCCAAGCCAATCCATATGGACTACAATAATAGGAATGAGGGCAGAATGGACACCTTTCACCCAAGGAGGCTGCTGCTGAGTGGGCCACCACAGGTGTGTAATAAGAGCAAGGTATTTTCATTCATTTATTTTGTTTAATTTTATTCTCTGAAAAAATATATTAGTTATTAGTATTCATGCTTAAAACATTTTTTGGTGAAGAGTAAGTTGCTTATGTTTTATTTTATTTCCTTATTTCCTAACTCCCTTCTAATAAAATAATCTTTCTTTCTTTACTGTTTGTTAGTCTAAGTTCAAAGACAATGAAGCTGGAGCAATGTTCATTTTCTGTCAGGCTCTCTCCCTTAAAATGTTTTAAAAGATAGTTTTCCCAGAACATATATTGCATGTATCATTTCAGTTTGCTAAAGATGAATAAGCATTTACATTTTGAATAAAGATCAAAGATCTGAACAAAACCACTTTCTTATGATCAATCTAAAGATAGTTGAAAGTTTGCACTTAAGGTATTTCTCTGCCTCCTCCACATGGCAGACAGAAATAGAAGCTGTTGTAAATAACACATGCAAGAAGGCCTGTTCACTAGCAAAGCTGTATTTACCAGATGAATAGCAGACTCAGAGTTTTAAAATTTTATTTCAAAAGATGCATGGAAGCCATGCAAGGAACTAAGAAGTTCCTTGTCTTCTAAATTTTCTAATCTCTGAGCAAGGTGTCTCTCAGTTTAATGCATGTTACACGCTAAAGTTGATATTGTGCCTGTTATGTTCTGCTGGAGTACCAAGCAATGAAGCTGTGAGTATCAAGCTAGGAGTACCAAGCTAGAAAGAGATCCCATGCCTACAGAGAACATACAGACATCCTGTGAACATCGGAAGTCAAAAAGGATAAATCAAAATAAGGCAAAGACCCATGTTTCCTGTTATTCTAACATCAAACAAAATAATTCATCTAAAGATAGTTACGGATTTAACACTCTTCTATTCCAATCCATTTCAAAAAGAAAGTATATATTACTATTTATTAAATGATTTTATTCCATTGTACATCTGAAATTAGGGTTCAGTAAAGTAGGAAGAGCATAAATGGGCTTTTCATGTTGGAGCTTCCTGCAAATGTTACTGTTATGTGTAAAGGATTCCAGAAAGTACTCTGATGAGAAGTTTTACAATGCTCTCCATTCCTTTGATCTAAATTATCTGTTTTTGCCTGCCAAAGATTGAGGAATTATATGATCAAGAAACTAAATGTCATACAAAGCTGCAGCACAAAAATGAATACATTCTGGAACAGATTACCAATTTGCATCTCTAAGAAAAACACAGGCTGTCACAAATTTTGATAGAATTTTATATGTATACACATCAAAACCCACAAAGATACTATTTCCAAAGACACCCTAAATATCCAGATTTGCTGGTAAGTAAATACCACTTTAGTATTCATTTGATCATAAAGTATTTGGTTTGGGGTCACAAATGCAAACCGGAGGTTCTCAGAAGAGTCATTCAGAGACTTCTGAAAGCATACTATACATCCATGAGAAGGATTTGTTACTTAACACGTATGATACATGCCGTTTAACTAATTATAATGAGACAGGCAGCTTGCTTATTCATTGGCTCCCTACCAGGGTATGGCAATCACCACTTTTTGCTATCAGGTGAAACCTTTTTTTTTTTTTCAAATATGGAATATGTCTCCTATAGACCCTTTGTACAGCAGTGAATTTCACCCTTGATATCCCTTCCTTTACATGCAATTCCATCCCTTCTCCAGCTGTTTGCACAATGCAGGTTATTTCCTAGTCTTTTATTAGATCATACAGTTGGATCAGTTCTTGAAGGACACTCTTCACATTTATATCCAATTTATATTTTCCAGTTCTTTCTGAAGAATATACATGTTTGACACAGAACAAATTCACACACTGATGTCACAATTCACAGTTTAGGGGTATATCTTAATTTCAATAGGTGGGAAAAAGCAGCTTTGCTTCCTTTGGTATTTTAACCTCCCAAAGTACTAAAAACACCTGTAAGCCTCAAAAAGAGCTGTAAATATATGTTGACTGTTTATTGGTTTAAGGTATAACAATACAGGATCTCTTCTAGGGTGTAGTTACAATAAAATTTACAGAAATAAGAATTTCCCTTCTCTTTTGGGGAATTTTCCGTACTGAAATAAGTTTTGCTCACGTGCGATCGACAGTACTATCATGTTACATGGACTCACGGTTAATGCATGAAGAGATATAGGCAGAAAACTGTGGCATCTTCTCAATGAAAAACAATTATTAGACAGTACCTACTGGAGGATTAATAACATCTCAGACAAAGTATTAGGGTTCTTTTTCAAAAATTAGGAAGTAGTTATTTTCTTCATTAGACAGAAATTACTTTATTAAAATTAAAATCAGGAAGCAATTTGTTGGTTAGAATGAAAAAACATGAAACAGACACAGGAAGAAAACTAGACATACTAGTGAACCAAAATTATAATTCTCACTGTCAAGGCAATCAGTAGTAAAGTACACTTACCTTTCTCTCACAGAGACATTTTACCCTCTGCTCTGGGCTGGTCAAAATGTTCTGCCATAAGGCTACTTTTCATCTATCCACACAGGTGATTAAATTCTCAAACACAAGTGATTCTGATCCTGAAAGGTGCCTCTTGACATCAATTAAAATAGTAATAAAACAGTGGGCTAAGAAGTTAAGCAATGGTCTGAGTGCATCCTTTGGAATGAAATGATGTTGTAGACTTTCCACTGTATCATTCCAATATTTTGTTTTTCTTTTTTGTAGCTTCAAATTGAAAGCAAGTTTGTTATATTTAATCCTTACTGAGTGCTTGGAGTTTCTGCATTATAAGCTGTCGATAAATCCTGAAAAAGAGGATCTTCAAGTATTGATCTCACTAAAAACTTAGATACCTTTTGGATTTCCTCTACTCTTATTAAAACTTTACTACAATGGGCTTATATGCCATTCTTCTAATGTAATAAAAGTATTAGGGAAATATTTAATATATCTTTTGTTAGCTGTCTTTTAGCAGAACATAGCAAGTGGAAGCAAGGAGAAGAGCCAGCACCATTTGACCAGCTGTCTGTGGACCATCAGCATATTTTCTATGAATCACTTCTGGTTTACAGACCACAGTCTGAAAACCACTGCTGTGGCATGTGAAGAACTATCTCGCCTGGAAATTAAAACAGAAAAGCCTTATGGAATTATTTCCCCTTTGCCATATTTCTCCAAATGTGAAGACTGAAATCTTTTGGTGCTTTCTATCAACATGTAAGAGTAATAAAGTACTTCCAGTGGTCCTGATGTCCAGGGTCTGGAACAAGTTAAAAAAATAAAGGAAATAATTAGTGTTAGACCTGCTGCAACAACACTTTTGAATGTCCTTTGTATGAATAAATGTGGAGGCACACATGCAATTTCTCTGACTGGAGTCTCTCTGTCTCTGGTTCTTAGACAGTTTATTTTCAGTTTATCATAGGTATTTATGGAAAGTACAGTTCAGTGGTCAAAATATTTGGATAACTTTTCACTCCCATAAGCACTATGTGTCTTTGACACACAAAAAAAAAATGGACCTTCATATCTCTAGAATTTTCTGCAGGAAGAATTTGAATTCATATTCTTTCCTCTTGCTCGTGTCCCACAACACTCTTTGTGAATGAAGAACTGCAGAGTAAACATACTCTTAGTTTCTCATAGGCCAAATCACACCTTGTGTTTAGGATACAAATAGAAACCAAAAAACAAAATCTTTGCAGGACCCACAGTCCTTGGTTATCATAAGTTTAGTCAAGATTTGAGATTTTTTGCTTCTTAATCTTCTGTGATTTTCTTCTTCGGAGTCTAATTCATCATACTTCTGTCTTCCATATTCAGATAGCCAGAAAAAAAAAAGTGTAAGGCTTCCATTATTTGAGTATGTCTGGCCCCCAAGTGCCTTATCCTGCTTGCAGGATCTCTTTGCAGAAGCCCCATAAAACTGGTCCAAAAGAGGGGCAGTGACAGATGAGATGAGAACTCTTCAGAGAGATCTGGAAGCTCTGTTTATTGACAGCTACTCCATACTTTCAAACAATCAAAGACACTTTTTGCATTTCTGTTTTGTCTAGAGATGGTGCACATAGAAAACAATATTATTAAATTTAAAGGCACATTTACCGATCTGGGCATGCTACGAATTCAGGGCTCTTCCCTTCTGGAGAAAACATTGATTGTCAATAAAAAGTCATTTTTCTTTTTTCTTGTTTTCTAAATGAAGTGAGAAAAGTGTTCTGTATTACAGCAATTCAGTTCTTCAGCAGGAAAATGCAGGTAAATGTGCAACTGAGTGGAATCAAAATATGAATGTTGTCGTGTTCAGCCTGAGCTCTGTGCTGACAAAAAAAAAGATCCTGAAAATGAGAGATTTCTGTCCATTCCCACCAGCATTTTCCATACAGTGCTGCAAATATCTAACAGTCCATAAAGCTCACAGCATTGTCTTAGGCAGTTTTTATGTGACAGATAGTGAGATTGGGTGAGATGTGATGCACAGAATATCAAAAGTGCATATGTTGTATTTTCCTAGTTTGGGAGTAGTATTTTAGTTCTGTGGCTTTCAACATTTCCAATTTGTGACCCTACAGCTTTGTATATTTGAGTCAATTGACAATTGACAGCTTTCATCCAAGTACCACTTAGGGGCAGCCTGCTGACCCCAGATACATTGTTGAAAACCATTGGTGAAAACCTGTTTCCTGAGGGAAAGGAAAAATACATGTACAGAGAAAGTTTTAAACAGTTACCAAAGGGGAAAAGTAAGGTTTTCAGCCTGTTGATCTGTTGACAATTCTAAATATATACTTCAAAAAGATTAGGAATTACGGCTGTGTACTTTTGACAATTGGTCTCTCATTTGTTCAAAATTAGGGAGCTCTTAATCTGTCAGGCCACCCAGTGCTTAGTGAAAAGATGGTGGGAGGCACTTTAGAGTACGTTCATAATGGCATATAAAGGTAATCTCTGACATGAGAAAAAATGTAGAAAACATTTTCTAACAGAACAAATTATGATCAAGTTTGCCTCAGATGTGGGAAGATAAAATGTTCTTTGTCTGCTTTATCAATAAATAGCCATTCCAGTGAACCTTAGAGCCTTATTCCAAGGTCAGTAGAAAGAGTTTCATCAGTCTTAAGGGATTTTTCATGAAAACCTATCCTGGGAGTCAGTAACATCTGGTCTGTGGGCTGAGTATAGCCCATGCTCTAATATCCTCTATTCAAAGTCACATTTTTCCTGTGTTACCCCTGGATAACACAGGGTTGTGTGCTAATACAAAGGTCTACCAAGTGCACCTGAAAGGCTTATTTAACCCTCAGCAGGGAACAGGGGACCCTTTTCCACTCTTGGCAAAAAAATGCTTCATGTGCAATCTGATTTATTAAAAGCAACAGACACTGAACTTTGACAAAATAAATGCTTACTTGCTCTTGCTTCGTCTGCAAAGCCTTAAATGGAAAAAATAAAAAATAAAAAAATTAATTTTGTGGAAAATATTAAATACAATACTATTTTTAGTAATTCAACACCCTATGCTTCTGACATGTCCTAAAAGTAATGGCAGTGAAAGCTGGACTTTCAATTCAGCAGTAATGTAGATGTAGTCCAAAATCAGACAGTCGCATCAGGAGAATGTGCCATAGTGGACCTACATTTTAACCTCACTCTGTATTCTCCTGTGAGAATGAAAGGAGTTTGCTGGTCTCTTTTTGCTCATTGAAACCCCTTATGTACTGCTCCCTGCTAAAATGTATTGGTTTGCAAAGCTGTCTGCTTAGATATGGCATTATTTACTTAATGTTATCATCAAAAGCTTTGTGTGGAAGACACAGAGCAATTAATTGAGTAAATCCCTGGCTGCGGCTTACGCCTTTCAGCTAAACAAACAAACTATAAAAGGACAGTGATACAGTTGGGTGTAAGGAAGAGAAAATACATATTTTGTGTTGGTAAAAAAAGAAAAGTTAAAGCTACAGTCTTAAAATAATTTTAAAACTTTTAAATGTTAATTTTTAAATGGTAAATTGGTAATTTTTAAAATTTTTTTTTAAATGGTAATTTGGAAACAGTGGAAGGAAAATAATGTCTTTTCAGCTCAAGAGGTGAAACAACACATTATTACATATACCAGGTCCTCCAGGAGTGGATGTGGCCTGCACAAGTTCACCAGTAGAGGTATGCCACTTCTTCAGGATAGTCAGTGTACTTCAACAGCAGTCAGTGTGATGAATTGTACAAGTATGAAAGGGTTGAAGTAATTCTTTAGATATCTTGTATATAGAGGAGCAATTTTTGGAACATTTTTTGAGTTTATATGAATTTTTAGAAGTTCACTGCCAATGTAGCAACTACAGAAGAAAGAGAGAAAATTCTAACTTGTTAGACTAGATCTGTGATATAAAACGCATTTTCCAAACTAATTTCCTGCATAGAGAGCACAGAAGTGTTGGACATCTAAACATGTCATTTTTGCTTAGGAATATACAAGTATAGGGATATGCAAACACCAAAAGTTTCACTGCAGGTGCAATTTCCAGATGAAAATGAAAGTTTTTCATATATTCATATATTCATATTCATATTCATATATTCATATTTTCTGATTTATATATTTACAGATAGGGAAAACAGGTGCCTATCTGCAGTTCCTCAGTATTTTGTCCAGAATGCTGATCAGACTGACAGAAGTCGATGTTTATGATGAGGAAGAAATCAACATTAGTAAGTTCTTGATATGAAAATATTTGCTTCTGGAAAGTGTAGACATTTGTTATGTTAATTCAAGAAGTAATTTGCCTGCATATTTGATGCTGTTCACCTTTGTAATTGATTTATGTTATTGAAATATTTTATACTGTCCATTTTACTCATCAGATCCTTCATCTTCTTGACAAGGGTAGAAAAGTATTTCATTGGACTAGTGCTCTTTTTTACCTGTTTCAAAAAAAGGCCTGATTTCACTGCACATTCTCTTTGACTACTCTAGTCTTATCACTAGAAGGTGTGGTAAGCTTTAACTCTGCACTGGACTTAATTCTGTGATTTCTGAAGCAAGGTTTCTTTTCCTTAATGGGAATAAAGTATCTTTCCTCAACAGAGTTCACAAATGTGGTGTGGAAAGACTGCAAAGGCCTGGATCTAGGTAGATCAGTCTTACCAGGACCTTGACATTGTTTTCATTATAATTCCACCAACTGTTATAATAAGATTATCAAGGTCTTAGAATTAAAAGAAACATTTAAAAGCCAGAATTTTCTTGACATATGAGGTTCGTTTGTTCAAAGGTGCACATCTTTATGCATAATAATATTGCTTCATCAGAATGATGAAATAAAAAAAAATGATTTAAGAATTGTAGGCATAACAAAACCTTCTATAACAATATAAAGAATGTTTAAAATTGTAATTCCATGAATTTTTATTTTTCAATAATACCATAGACATAAAAGAAGAACCTGATCAATGCTACCATCAACCTGGAGATACGTGGCCAGATTTGGAGACATTTAAGAAGATCCCTTTTAACTACACTATCCATGACCCGAAATATGAAGATGCAAGTCTGATTTGTTCCAAGCTTCAGACAATAAACAGTGAAGGTTAGAATTTGAAAAATCTAGAATGGCATACATATATGTATTCGTTTGGTTTTAATGTGATAATTCTGTTGATTTTAAACAGAATGAAATCAGAATTGCACTTGACTAGGTAATAATGGAAAGAGATTTGTAGTTTGTTAGATGAAACACCAGAGTATGAAACTTATCAATAGTTTATGGAATGCTAAATGGGTAGTGTCTCATTGAAAAAGTTATGATCCCACAAAAAGAATTGTATATTTGAATGTTTTTATGTAATAACATTGTCTTGTTTTGTAGCAATGTAGTGACATGCATTAGTTATGTACTTGAATTTGTGTTCTTAAAAGTGTTTATAGGTTTATTTAGTTTAGGTTTTGGAAATGGTGAAATGCATCTAGATTACTGGAGTACTCAGGTGTGAATTAGTCCTCTGGACTCCCTTAAAAATCTTTCATGAGAAATAAGCTCTTCTAAAGTAAAATTTATCTCATGATAAAGTATACATGTAAGGTAGGTCAGGTCAATTAAAGGCTAGATGTGTCTGCTGCTTTCTGTGGGCTGTAACACTCATCTAGCTTACAGGCAAAATAATAAATGAAAATGTCTACAGCCAGGTGAAACAAATCTCTTACTATGGCCTGTATATAAGCCAGCTGGACGTACACAAGCCCATGAGACTGGGTAGGATGCATCCAAGCATTCCAATGGAGCTGGCCAACATCCAGCTCCTGTTGTAAGGTTCCTGTTTATCATCTTTAAAGGTAATGACAATTGTTGGGGTTTCCTGATGACTGGAAAAAGGCAAATACCAAGCCTTTCCTCTACAGGACAAGAAGAAAGATTGAAGCAAATACACCCTAGTCAGCCTACACTCAGTCCCCCAAACAATTACGGAACAAACCCTCCTGCAAGCCATGTCTAGGCTCCAGCCCTGTGATCACAGTATTCACAGTATTCAGTATTTTGTATTCACAAACTAATGTAGATACACAGTGTAAGTACAAGCGACAACAGACACAAGGCGCAACATGGGAAAATACAAGCAGATAGTATGAAAAATACTTCCAGAATAAGAGTGCTCAAACTCTGGAGCAAGTTGCCCAGAGAGACTGTGGAAAATCTATACTTAGTAATTTTTAAAATTGATAGGACAAGAGCAACCTGATCTGATGCTGAAAATTTGAATGAAGTGTTTGGCCAGATGACATAACATAAGCCCTTTTCAACAGAAATGATTCCCATTTAAAGGCTGCATGGAGCTCATGTAGTCATGGTCTCAACTCTGCATAGGTAGGTGTTCTCATCATAGGTTATCATTAAATCTCATCTTTCTTCTGTCTCCCACAAAAGAAAACTTTTTATTTAATGTGGTTATATGTTAAAAAGCAACATCAGTAAGCTTATTGAGTTCATTTCTCTTAATTACTGTGATGTCCATCACAGGACTGCAGATGTCTGTCTTAAGACCCTTTTTTACTGTTTATTAATTTTCAAAGTGTTCAACCAGTAATAGCAGCAGCAGCAATAATAATTTTAATAATCTAGCTTTGCTTATGCCTCAGCTTTATGTACATTTCTACAGAACTATCATAATCATGAACTTGCAGATACATCTTTGTAGTGCTCTTTGGTGTACGCATTAATTTATAAAACACATCAGAATAAATTCCTATTTTGTTTGCATTTATTTACTCATGCCATTTTTCCTAGAAAATAAAATGATAGAAACAGTCTGTCATAAGGGAATACATTCTGGACTTGAATACATGCTACATCTATGTTGTTTCTTTTTTAAATAGATAGGTCAATGAGCAGGAGACAGGAGGATGTGTATACACGCCGTCAAACAACTAGAATGAGATTATCCAAGTATGCAGCATATAACACCTATCATCACTGTGAACAGTGCCATCAGTATATGGGTTTCAATCCCAGGTACCAGGTAAAGATTTCCAGATGCTACCTATCAGAACAAAAACTGATACAGACAGAGACCGAACTCAGTTTTGTGTTCATTCACTGTATCTGAATTAGTTTACAAACTGTATCTATGTATTAAAAACAAAGAAAGTGCTAATCGACAGATTTTGTTATTTCTTGGGGTTTGCCTGCCTTGACCAGACTGCAGATATGGGTACTTCACAGGACTGTTCCTCACCTCATTTACACTAACTTATTTCAGTGCTGTTATGAGCAGTCTACATGTACAATACCAGTGAAAACTGCTCTCCCAGTAAACTTTTCACACTGGGACTTCCTTACGTTTTGATCTGAGTTACCACAAAAGATGTTACTTCTGAAACTGCAGTACTGCAGTATAGAGTATTTTGTAAATGGCATATAGGTTGTTATTGCTCGGTGTGACTCTCCAATTTCCTGACTATTAGAATGTGAGGAAGAATGTATTAGCGATGCTAACACTGTTTTTTATGTGTCAGATAGCATTTCTGAAAGCAGCAAGTGGCGTGTAAGTATCGGTACTGTCTGCATACAAAGCTGAAACAATGGTTTCAAAAGAGGGAGCCACAACTTTTTTTTTCTTCTTTTTTTTCTCAGTGTAATATATCATAGGGGTAATATCATCAGTGTAATATATCATAATCATATGCTTAACACATAGTGAATCATTAGGTAAAATATAGTGCAATACAGTAAGTGATTGTTATGCTTTTTGTAATATTATGAATGTGTATTAACCACAGCAAGACCTTGTAGGAGATGTTTGACTCTAACCACTGGAATTATCTTTTTTTTTTTTTTTCCATTCTCAGCTTTATGAATCCACTCTGCACGCATTTGCCTTTTCCTATTCCATGCTGGGAGAAGAAATCCAGCTGCATTTTATCATTCCAAAGTCAAAGGAACATCATTTTGTTTTTAGCCAGCCAGGAAGACAATTGGAAAGCATGAGACTACCGCTAGTCACAGATAAGGTAGATGGATTATTATATTTATGTCTGTGTGTGGGAGAGCAACATGACCAATTTTTAAATTTGTTGAATTAGGATTCTTTACACTTCTGGTCCTGCTATCAAGAGATAATAAGGATGTCCTGACACCAAGCTTGTATTTTCTGCCAGAAAGGGAGACATGAAGCAAAGCTGTCAAACCGCTAATAAATTTTTTCTTTTGCTCATTGCCAAGGCTGATCCTTCAGTACATACGTTCTTAATCTGGGGCAAAAGTTCTTTGGTTATGAGTTTAAGATGTTAAAGTGAGAATGGTTTCAGCAATGAGCCTCAGAGACATGGTTTCTTTTGTCAAACTGTTTACTGTAAGGAAACATTTATTTTGTTGTAGAAGATGACAGTAGATTATCTATCTTATTTTGCATAAATGCTCAAATGGTTTCATAAAAGAGCAAGGCTTTCAAAGAATCTTTGTCATGGCTTTAAAACTGTACAAAGAATTGCAGGGCGCTCTTGCAGAAAACACTTTATATGATCATCCATCTGATAGGCTATACAATCTTGAACGCTGGCCTTTACAGAGACTCCTAATATCTATGCTTATGGTGAAGCTCTGAATGGTTCAGGCCACACTGCCTGGATTATTGGAACAATTTGTGGAACAATAGTAAGCAGTAGCACTTCTATCTTTGAGAAAATAAGCTTCTTCCAATAAACGATAATCAATCAATATGACCTCCCAGTTTGGACATTTATGCCCAGCTCAAGATTGAAATGGGAGACCCCAACCAGCAACCCAGCAGCAACTGTACAATGTGAGGATGAAAGTTCAGTAAGCTTGTGCTTGGCTAGGTAATTGGAACTGTGCATTGGGTCCTTGTGGATTCTTTTCTTGCTTCTGCTAGTGGCTTGCTCTAAGAGTTTGCCAAAACTGTTTATTCTTTCTTTGCTTCTTTGTTCATCTTCTCCAAAATGGTGCCTTCCGTCTTTCTGCAAGCTTGAAAAGTGCTATGAGATATAAATCTAGATTATGAAACCCTTACAATTTTTTTTTTCTCAATGTGTTTTAATTTCCCCTTTGTAGAACTCCATGGGCATCAAACCCACCATGTTATACTTTGGCAGTTTTAAATCTGGTCTGCTTAATTGTGAGGGCTTTGGAGAGTCTCTGTGAAGAGGCACACATTCATTCTGCGTCCTTAATGGTCTTAGTAGGGACCAGGCTGAAATCAGTTGCCCTGACTGGAATAGTCCTGGAAGTCTGTAGAAACAGGCCTCTTAGGAGCTGTACTATAAGACTCGAAGGTACCTAGTGAGTTTAAATGCATTCAAGTTTGGATGATAGCCAGTCATAAGACTTTTATTGCAGTTTTGGACTAAGATGTTTCTTACCATCTTATGTCATATGGACCTGAGTCCTTTACCAGATCTAGCCTTGAGGTCCATGTGCATTTGGAAGGTCAAGTTTTTAGCAAGACTGTCCTGTCCACCACACTCTCACCAGTCAAAGAAGCTCATAGAGTTTTCTTTTTTCCAACTCGTGCTTATTTTCCTATTAAGCTAATTTAAAATGTAGCAATGTAGAGTCACTGAATCTGACTCTACTGACAGATTTGTTTCTCCTTGTTTAAACATCATCCAGCTTAATGCAGAAACTCACATTTCTATTTATTTACAGAATGAAGATTACATAAAAAGCCCCACTTTTACTCCCACCACTGGGCGTCACGAACATGGACTTTTCAATTTATACCATGCAATGGATGGAGCCAGTCACTTGCACGTTTTAGTTGTCAAGGAATATGAAATGGCCATATATAAGAAGTACTGGCCCAACCACATCATGCTTGTTCTTCCAAGCATTTTCAATAGTGCAGGAGTAGGTAAGTATAGCCAAAAGTTCTAACAAATGAGAACACATGATTTGGGCCCTTGAGGTGGTGTTATTCATCAGTGAAATGTAGATATACACCTGGTAGCTACCATATCTGATCTGGTGACCTGGATTCTCTTTGAAGACAATGTGTCACAGTCTCAGGTGCCATTCACTTAATCCTGGTCACCTAGAACAAGCTAGATGAATCATATCATAGAAATATTTACTTTTCACTACTGATTTTAAATGGAAATGAAGGTGGTTAATTCAGATGGAGTTACCTCCTCTTTTTTTTTTTTTTTTTTTAAGTAAATTGTGTGCTATTTCCAGAAGCCTGTGTCGCTGCTAGTTCTGTGTGGATATCTCAGGTAGCAAGGGGAGCCTCAAATATCACTACATGCTTCTGTTTTTTCAACTGAATTGTGCTCAGGCTTGTTGGTAGAGGAGGGAACTACAGGATCTCACAGAAGTGGATCATGTGAATTTGTGAGGCTGGAAGCCCTCTACTACAGTCTCATATGTGTGTGGGGGAGAACAGAGATGGGAGAAGATTAGTAAGCATGCAGATTATGTACATGTCTTAGGTAGATTCTGTTAATATAACACCTGTGAAATATTCAGCACCTCGCTTTAGTTCTGGAACAAGTTGTAGACAGCAGCAGTGACAAACATTCAAAGTAGACAGTCAAGGGAAATTGTTCCTGTGTTGTTCAGTTAATCATTTCTAGATGTTCGCACTAAGATATGATAGTGGAGGCAAATATCTGTTAAGTTAAAAGAATTGGTGACTAAACCCTTAAGACATTAACAAATCTTTACTACAGAAGTCAAGGCTTCCTTTTGCATGCTTCCCAGTGGGGTCCTGTAAGTCACTTAAAGCAAGTGACATGGGAGATTGGCCCCAGGGAGTGTCAGGGTGTTAAAACCTTCAGAGTGAGTCATACCCTGGGGTGCAGAAATGTTCCCTTTAAGAAATTTCCAAGATAAAAGCAAACAATTTCTGTCCCTACTTTTCATCTTATGGTTTATGTCCTTGGTTTCAGGTGCTGCACACTTCCTCATTAAAGAGTTATCTTATCATAACTTGGAGTTAGAACGAAATCGGCAGGAGGAGCTGGGGATAAAACCCCAGGATATTTGGCCTTTCATTGTCATTTCAGATGACTCCTGTGTTATGTGGAATGCAGTAGAAGTTGATTGTTCAGGAGACAGGAAAAGGTAAATAGAGGAACACAGGCTTTTTCAGCTGATCTCTTTTAAGCTTTCACTGCATATCAGTTTTGAACTCACATGTTTGATATACTTCTTTTACCCTGTACTAGCACGGAATAATATTTGCCTAATGAAAGAAATGTTTTCCTTAGATATCTGGCTTTGCATAGCACACTGTTTAGTGCCTGTTTTTCATTCCTGTCCCCTGAGGATTTAAGTGCCTTGCAGCCTTTGCTGTATAGTGTGACTCTGGTTCAAACTAGAATAACTTGGACTGAAAATTTCAACTTCTTTAAACAATCCATGACAGACTGGGAAAACAAAGGCATTCAAATGTACATTTTTGTCAGATTTTTCCAAGGAAGCTAAAAGACATTTTTGTGAAAATTGGGCATCTAATTTTCCCTAGCTCATTTGTCAGTCCCAGTCTGTGTGTCTCTTTCATTATTTCCCCAAATCCCCAAACAAGTGTTTTTGTTCTCATTGCTTTAGAACATTATTTGTACTAGATATTTCTGTCTACTCCCATACATAACAATGTTATTCGGGATTTATAGCAAACCTTGAAAGAGAACTAAAGTCAGCAAAAGCTTTGGTATTTATGGACTTGAGTGGCAAGCTAGGAGGATCTCATGCTTTGCTCTCGAGTTGCTGGCACAAAGCCAGCAACCCTCGAGTGGTCATTTGGAATATTATCCAGGTAACTTGAAAAGTTTACAAACCTGAGTAAATATTTTGAAAGATCTAAGATAAATTTCAGACCTAGTATATCAGTCCCCAGTGCATAAGTATTAGTTAATTGTAAGTTTTCACTCTATCCTGGAGTGAGAGGTGAAACATTGTAATAAAGAAAGACAACACTGAAGTTACCTACCTGATGCTCATAACTACTTTTGACTGTTCAGAACTGTTGTTCACATAACTAAAATTCTGATTATTCTCTGTGTACTTTAACACATTTTCCTAATTACTATAGTGACTATACATGGACTGAAAGGAATGTTTCCTTGAAGCAAATTCTGCAACATATTGAAGCAACTCCCAATGTCACTCACTATGCGTTAATTGGGATGAGGAAATGGTCCAGTAAAGCAAACAGTACTGAGATCAAGGAGCCTTTCTCCTGTTGCCATGTACATGATTTCATTATGCTAAATGTTGATCTGACACAGAATGTACAGTACAATCAGAACAGGTAAGTGAATAAATAGCATCTTTCAAAAGACAATGAACCAAATAAAGGAAGTTTTACAAATGCTCGTGTTGGCTTTTTGGGGAAATTGTTAATAGGAAGCAAACAAATTTTCTTTTTCTTATTGAAGGTTCAAATCCTTCCCAAATTACCATCAGTTCGAAAAGGACATGAATCTCCATAGTTTCAAATAAGCAGTCATATCTGAATCACAGAGAAAATGCATTCAGCAGTGTGCCCTGTAGTGCAAGTCCACCAGTTGTCTAGTTCAAGCAGCCTTCTGGTAAACACCATATGTCTGGATGGTACATAGCCAAGTCTTGTTCTGACATGGAACTGAGGTATAGTTGGGCTTTTTATGCTGAGCAGCACAACACAGAACACAACAAAGGACAAATTTCTTTACTGTGAAGGTGGTTAAACACTGGAAGAAGATTCCTTGCAGGATGATTGATGCCCCGTGGCTGTCAGCGTTCAAGAGACATTTGGATAATGCCCTCAATAATGTTCCTTAACTTTTGGTCAGCCCTGAAGTGGTCAGGCAGTTGGACTGTATGATCCTTGAAGGCCCCTCCCAACTTAATTGTTCTGTTCCATTCCATTCTGTTCCGTTCCATTCTGTTCCATTCTGTTCTGTTCTGTTCTATTCTAAACATTGGAGCATACTACATGTACGCTCATCAGCAAATTCAGAAGGAGTAAATGAACCTCATTAGCATTAGTGGTTTTTCTCATATTCTTCTGTCTCTGAATTCCCATTTTTTTCATTTATTATTTCACATAGTATTTCAGATTAAAGTACTGCCATACACAGTATCACCACAGTTACCAGAATTGTATTCACTAAATACATCATCTCATCGAAAATCACTGATTTATGGGAATTGTTCCTGTTTCTGAGGGACAAGCATTTATCACAACAGAATGAAGTAGCTATTGCTAAAGGTGGGATTCACTTGCCTAAAGTGAGACTTTGGCACCTCAGGATGTGTCCACATGGGGCTGACAGGTATGACATGAAATCTAAGACACTTATTTTTCTGTGAGCTATTTGGGATAGCCCAAGTCATCTAAAATGGCACTGAGCACCTAGACTTGGATAACCAAACCCCGTTGTACTTCTCAGTAAAACTGTCTCAGGAAGATGTCTTATGAAGTCCGAGTTTATTTGTAACTTGGGGAAGCGCTTCTGATTCCTTTAGTCTAGCTAAACAGATGACCTAAATTTTTATCATGACCAGTCTGACACTTTAAAAGAACATTTTAAATTTGTTCCCATCCATCTTCTGGCACAGAACTGTGCTCCCACGCTATCTAGCTGTATTATCTTATTAGGCAACATGAAGGGCTAATGGAGAGAATGACAGTGCAATAAAACACAATGATATGAGTACAGGCAGCAATGCTAAAATGTCAGGAATGCGAGACAACGCCACCCATTTCCTGTCTGTGTCTCTAATCCATGAGTGGCTCACCATAATGCTGTATGGGGGTGCTGTTAAGGCCGAAGCATTACATGACATGCCGAGCTGAGCTGGCAAAGAAAAAAGTATATTTTAAAACACAGAGGAACTGACAGTCAGGGATAACAAATATCCATGTAGATCAAAGAGAAGGTTTTCAAAACATATAATCAAATATCATTTTTCTCACTAATGCTCACTGTTGCAGTAACTGCTTAGCTTTCCTAAATCCAAGCCCTGGATGTTAATCCCACAGTTCTGCACATCATCCTGTTTCCTGTGTAGTATCTACATTCAAAATGGAGAACTGAGTTTGAATTTCCCAAAGGCCAGAAGATTTGCATGTAGTCAGCTTTAGAAGTTTACCTTCTGGTCCATTTTATTTTTGAAGTGGGCCAAATCTAGCTCAAGGATGTCCTCATTCTGTGTGCTTTATTCCTATGTCTCAGCAGTTCTGTTGGACTAAGGAAAGAGAAATTGTCTTCAAATAAGTTTGTCTCTAATGCAGAATGACATTATTTCTGCAGAGGATTATTAAACAAACAAACAAACAAACAAAAAACACAGATATTTGTATTCTAAGGAAAAAATGAGTTATCATCTAGACATTTGAAATGTCAAATTTCAAATATCAAATGTCTATCATCCATGTCCTTGGAAGTCAAAGGAGTTAATTTCCTTGACCTTATTTGGGGTAGTAATTTGTGTATCTTTTTTCTATGACTGCATTATTGTATGAAGAGGCAAATAAAATAATTTAACTCCTAGGTCTTTTCCCTGGCGTCTTAATGCCTTTCTTCTATAACTTTCCCCTGTGTTTCCAGTCCTTTTACTCTGTAAGTGGTTCTTCCCTCATTATGATTTTCTAAATTTCAGTCCAGCCATTGTTAATGAACTCATTTATTATTACAAAGATGAAGCCTGTTTCCCTGACTGATAGCTACTGAATGGAGGGTTTGTATGTTTGACACCGGTCCTTTCTATTGTACAGATCAAAGACGAATGCTTGTATTTGTTAGTCAGTGATGAGAAACATTGCTCTGAATTGCTATGATTTTCTTCTTCCCAGGTTTATGTGTGATGATGTTGACTTCAACTTGCGTGTCCACAGTGCAGGCCTTCTCATCTGCCGGTTCAATCACTTCAGTGTCATGAAGAAGCAAATTGCAGTAGGAGGACAGAGATCTTTCCACATTAAATCTAAGGTGGGAACTGGCACCTCTGCTTCACCATTGTTAAAATTCTGTTTTCCCTTTTGTACCCTGTAACCAGGAGAGCTGAGGTATTATGGTGCATCACCAGTTGCCAGTAATGGGATATGTCTGACATGTCTTTTTTGTCTTTCTTCCTGAAATCCACAATATTCTTGGTATAAATGCACCAGTTTGTAATCATTTTCTTTAAAACTTTCAAAAATACCTGAAGAATTTCTTTACAATTCAGATAACCATTCACTATAAGTTTTTTGTCTATATCTATTTGATTACTCATCTTCACATGATTTCACATTTAGGAGTACTTTGGTTTCAAAGAAGAAACCCCAAAGACTCTATAAATACAAATATAATTCTTTGAACCTCTGAAACATTTTCGATAGCAGATATTTTTGTCTGAATGACTTTGCTTCTTATATAAATCTTAGATATATAGGATAGAGATGTGTTTTGTACAAACTAAAATTCAGATAAGTGCAACTTGATTGATCAGGATTCATCTGTGCCAGAAATGTTTTTCCTCATAGGTGTCTGACACTCCAGTTTCAATCTCACCTGCTCAGTACATTTGTGCTCCTGACAGCAAGCATACATTCTTGGCAGCACCTGCTCAGTTGCTTCTTGAAAAATACCTCCAGTATCACAGCCATCGCTTCTTCCCCCTCTCATTGAAGAATTATAGTCATCCAGTGCTATCTGTGGACTGTTACCTTAACTTAGGACCACAGGTATGGAACAAAGTAACCTTCAATCAGCTCTAGAAATGTATGGCCTATGTTTTGGATGAGTTTGTTGAGGCATTTATTCATAACAGCCTTCAAACAATCAGATATGAAATCCTCATGTTGTTAAAATAAAATTCTTTGTCGTATAGAGATACTGAGAGAAATTACACATAAAATACATGTAGAGCAATACCAGAGTTGTCCAAAATACTTATATAGTCTGTGAGTGGTGTTAGAGTCTGAATTAATACAGAGCACTTTTTTTTTTTTAAATAAATGTTTTCTTAATCTGTTGTAATTTGACCCTTCCTATACCAAATTTCTTCCAAATGAGTGTTTTACAAATGCTACCTAGTCCTGAGAAAGCCCTTCAAAGTACATATGTTTTAGATTACTTTTGACTGATTCGCTGAGGCAGAGAAGCAAATACCAAGACATGCAGCCAGAATGGGAGAAGTTGACATTAGGTCTCAAGAGCTGTTGACTCTCCCTAGTGGGTTTGGATCTAAAACCAAGGTCATATTTAAACACAAATGTAGGTCAGATAGAAGTGCAATAGTAAGGTGGTGGTGTTCAGTAGAGAGAAACTGTTTTTACCTTTTCACCTGGCTTGAATACTAAATGAAATTCAGACTTGTTGGATTTACTAACTTAACTTCTTTACCCAAACAGTTGTTTAATGACCTTTCTGTCTATGCTGTTCCCAGAACATTTTGACTGTGTCTTTTAATTTCCTTTCTGGCTGAGCTCCTGCAGGTTCCCACCATGCCTGGAAAAAACAAATTGTGTTGAAGGGCATTGTACTATTACTGTCTTCATCCATTGCACTGTTTCAGCTCTAATCCATTCAGCATATGAAATGAGTTTAATTAAGTTCTGGGATTTTTACCTGAATTGGTATATGATACAGTAGGATTGAAGGAATTCATGCAGCTATTTTATACATATAGACATGCATATAGATATCCTGGGCTGTCTCAGTTGCTGTGGGTCAGCCTTCTTCCACTGAATCATGCTGATTTATGCTAGATATGGGTCTGCCCCAAGTAAGTAGAATAGCACTTTGGAAGTAAACTCATGTGGGAAAGATTCCTTAATTTTAAATTTATAAACCCTGAAACGGTGCTCTAAATATTCCTGGTTCCCTGTGGATTGGGGGAATAGCTATAGAAATGAAGTAACTAAACAACAGGAAACCTCATACAATTATTTATATGCACAGCTCTACTGACTTGAGTAATCCCATTGTGATGTAAATGAAATTAGACATTTCTAAAGGCTTCTTCTTGTTTCAGACTGCACAATTACTGTATTTGCTCTTGTGTGGGTACACTGTGCTGGGTAGGTCACAGACTTATGGTTGTTTGGAGCTGTCATTACCACAGCTTTCAAACCCTATCATATCTAAACCACATGGTAATAATAATAATGAATAATTAGAACTAATGAATAGTTATGAATACTGTTTTTATATAGCTTTTAATAATTAGGGGGATTTTTAGAAAAGAACTGTAACAATCACAATATTTGGAGTTGGAAAGCAAGTCTGAATGTGAGTCAGGTGTGAATATTGAAAGGTATGAAACCTTAGCTAGTAGCGTTATATAGAAGCCTGAAGAAAGCTAACTTACGTGTGTTTTTTTTTTTTCTTCTCTCCCAATTAGATTGCAGTTTGCTATGTGAGTTCTCGGCCTCACTCTCTGAATATCAGTTCCTCTGGTTTGACATTCAGTGGTCTCTTGCTGTACCTCTGTGATTCCTTTGTTGTAGCTAGCTTTTTGAAGAAGTTTCATTTTCTTAAAGGTGAGCTGCAGTAATTTTATTACAGAAAATTATATATCCTGGTCTCTAGGAATCTGGGCAAAAATGGGAAAAGTACTATTGATTTTGCATTTTATATAAAAATGTGCATATATATTTATGTATATGTTTATATTTGTCTTCATATGTCCTACCATTTTTGATGTTTGGTCATGCTGGCTCTGTACCGGTCTATAACTGTGTTCTGCAGAACTATAAGTGGAGAGGCAATGTTGGATCTCTATCATTATGCCTAGTGTATATGCATAACTCTTTACCTTAAGCTTGAAAACTGAATATTTAAGATTTACGTATGAAGAATTTTCCCATTGTGTTCTTGCAAGTGATGTTTTCTAATTTTCAAGAGAAAATAGATGATGGATGTGACTCCATCAAAATCTATTTGCTGTCCTTTTAAATTACACAGTTTCTATTTCCAATTTATTCCTAATCAGTTTCTCTGTGTGGTGCTTATGATGATGGACAGTACTGGAGACAAATCACTTCCATCTGTACTGCAAGTCACATTGCAAACTTCTTTTGGATTGTTCTGCTACTGTTGTAGACATCTAATGCTCCGGGGATTTGTTTCACTTGTATGTAACTGTCACTAGAGTAGGAACACTATTGCAAATGCCTTGTTGAAACTGGCAGAGTTATGAACTGCTATGTTCTTTGTTTAGTTAATGCAGTTTTGTGTAGGTATGTGTAATAAAATGCAAATTGGTGTATATGGTGCTTTTACCTGCACATGCTACTGAAGCCACATAAGTGCCAGTGTCTATTCTCATTCTGGAGCAATGTCCACATTTTAATCGGCCTGTAGTTTCTCTGACAAGGCTGTCAGAGTAAAGTCTAATGAAAGCAGTGCTTTTGTACTGCATTTCTTCAAGGGAGTGACGAGAAGCTATCAGTTTCAATTTGCACAAACCAGCCTATTTTTGTACTGTGTAGCACAAAGTGTGTTTGGTTCAGGATTTCCCTGTCTCCATTGGCAGTAAAATTGACCTTCTAGCCAGCTACCTGAGTGTTAAACACCACATGACTGTCTTGTTTCTTTTTACTGTATTCTCAGCTGGTTTTGTCTTGGGCATCTCTTCCTACCTCACCAGCTCTCTTTCAGAGTACTGGGTGCAGGTGAGGTAATTAGTTCCTCTTAATCAAGAACTTCTTTTCATAAGCCAGGAAGTCATGCTTGCATGTTGAAATGGTATCAGAATGCCAATCAAAACAGTTGATATTAAACCATCTCTGGTCAGCAAAGCACATAGAGCTTAATCAGCCATCATGGTGATTGTCTTGTGGGTTTAGGTGTTTTGTTGAGTGAGGTTTCACTCAACAAGGTAATGATGATCAGCAGGACTAGAACAGTAATGGATGTAGGGTGTTACCTTGCTTTCTGTCAGGACCTATCACCACCTGCTTAGACTTGACATTTTTACCCTTTTTTACCCCAAGGTGTAAGCAATGTATTGCTAGTCCTGTTTACTAGATGAGTACTAGACGTCTTAGGCTACACAAGACGACCCTGATTAATAGGGAGCCGAACGTAGCTCTCTGAAATCCTGTGTGTCCTAATTTTCTCTTAAGAACATCTGTAACTCCTGCTTTGAAACTGGTGGAAATTCCTTTTGCTAAGGGGTGGTGGGAGCTGGGTGATCTGAGAACAAAGGTGATACTCACATGGGTTTCTTTTTAATTGTTTACCTAGGTGCCACCCTGTGTGTTATTTGTCAAGATCGCAATTCCCTTCGCCAGACTGTTGTCCGGCTAGAGCTGGAAGATGAGTGGCAGTTCCGACTGAGGGATGAATTCCAGACTGCCAACGCAAAAGAGGACAGACCACTTTTCTTCCTGACCGGACGACATATTTAATAGAAATTAGACACGTTTTCTGTATAACTAGGAAAAAATGAATGACAAGAGACTAATTGCCACAATCTCACAAGATGACTTTTGAGAGGCTCTGCTTTCTTAGGAAAAACAGGACTGTTTGATGACATTGCTTATTAGAATCAATCAATTTATCCTCTTATTTCCAAGCACTATAAGTTACTCTTCTAATTCAATTGTCTGATGGAAGTAATTCTTGATTCCTGGGAAAGATGCAGAAACTTAGCATTCCATGTGGCAGAAATTATTTTGGATCAGAAAGGAGGTGAATTAATGCATTTCTTCTGTGGCAAAAATGACCACAAACAAGTTTATAAGCAAGAGTTTTAGAAAACTTTTTGTACATTCCCAAAATAGGAAATGAAAATTTAGGTGCAGATTTTGTTTTACGAGTCTTATTTATCTAACAGTTGGCACAAAGCAACAGGTTATTGTTAGTCTTGTAGTATATTGCTACTGATTGATCCAGGTAGGTTTTTTATATGAAGATATGTAAAGTATAATTCTTAAAAAATGGGAAATCCGTTGGAGCCTTAATTTTTGAACAGGTACCATACTGGATAATTTTACCATACGAGAATTGTGGGTTGAAAGCATAATTATATGTCTGATTTTATTAGCATAAAGAAGAGTCAAGAAAGTAGACTTACCAGTGAGATCTGAACAATTAAACCTGAAAATGAAATTACCTGACACAACTGAGAATACCAAATGGTGAGACTGACCTGCAAGTGACTTTTTGCACCTAAAATGCTGGTGTTTTTTGGCCTCTGACTAAACTGTTGCACTGACTACAGACTTCAAGCTGGGCCCAGTGCAGTCAAAACAGAGAAGAGATGGTTCTGAAACCATCCCAATACACTTTCTGGGGATATTTTCTTGCCAAGGTGCTTCATAAGAGTGAGAAAATAGAGACTATGACTCTGAGGAGTTTAGGTGGCAATCTAAAAACACATTCTAGAAAGGCATGAGGCATCATGGTATTTTGTACACTCTAAATGTGAAGTCAGTGATCACAGTCCTTGTTTAGATTTTTGGAAATGTTCTCTGAGTTTTGGACTTCATGTTTGTCTTTACAGAATCAGTGTTTACTTTGCTCAGTCTGAGTGCAGGAAGGATGAGTGTAGACATTGCCAGAAGGTGTGTAATATTTGGGCAGTCTTTCTTGCTAGATATGCCAGTGAGATGGTCATTGATTTTTATACTGATGAAATGCCATTAGGTGGCTGAAGCCATGACAGTACTTGTCTTGAAATGGAGGCATGAATATGATTGTGCCAAAGAGCAAATTTAGGTTCCTTCACAGGGAAAAGCTAATTACAGTAACTGTAAGATACTTAGATTGCTGTTTACAAGATAACTGGTAGAAATTGGCATGCATGTATATTTTATTTTTTTTTTTATTTTTATTTTTTTCAGAGATTTGCTTCATTTAAATTTTGGGAATGAAGGTCGGCATTGTTTTATGTAAATAGTATCACCTGGGCAGTTTTCAACAGTTAGTCAGTTAATTTAAACTTTTAAAAGGAGTGTGACATTCATGTCTAATCCATCCTTTATAAATAAAGTTGATACTGCATGGACATCTGTCTTGGTGATATGTAGCACTGTCAAGCATGTTTTTGTGGGGGCGAGGGGAAAGTTGGATGAAAGGAATTCACTATTAAAGAATTCCTGAAACTGATCAAGAGAAAAAACAGCGTTATTTAATGGCCTAAAGTGTAACATAGCCTCAAAGGTACAAGAGTTTTTAGAAGAAATTGAGACTAAAGAGTGAGGGTTGAAAACTCCTGTCTTGTACTCAAACAATTTATGCTAAATGTCTGTAAACTTTCCATATTTTTAGATGTGAGATTTGCTTTTCAAATGCTTAGACATGCATCTTTCTCCAAGATTCATCCTGAAAAAAAGGCCTTAAGTATTTGTGTTGAAACAAGAAGCTTTCCAGTTTTGCTTTCACAAGTGGTGGCTTTGCACAGTAATATTTCTCTGATTCTCACATCACAGTGCTGGGAAAATCAGAGTGCCTTCTCAGTCCAAGCTCGTGTATCTTCCCATAATGTTGTTTACCAGTGTGTTTTGCAGTATTTCTGTAAATGGTACTCTGATAAAACATAGGTTCACTAGTGTGGCTGTCGAAGTTCCTGAGACTTTTCCAACACTGCTGGGTGCTGCTTAGTCTGTATTTTTTCATGGAATTATCCAGCACGCAACCCCTTCTGTGTCCCATGCTGTTATAGTTGTGTTCAGCTCTACTAGTAATGGCCAAACCATTTGGAAAGATCCCAAGCTCAGAGCTTTCCATTAAATATCTGTGAGATTAAAAAAATGCATTTCAGCTTCCTGTTCATACATCAGGTTTTTATTTTTTGTTTTTGTTTGTTTGCTCGTTATGAGGACAATTCCCTGCAGTGGTTAGAATGGTTGCTGGCATTTTGGCAGTCTAGGCTCTGTACCTGTGTTTGAACAGATACATTTACTTTCTGAAACACTGAGGTAACTTCACATGAGAATTCTGAACTTCACTTACTGAGGTTACTTGTTAAGAATTAAGGTGCTGACACACAGAGGCAGAAGCATTATGAAAAAGCAAAACACTTTAACTGCGTATTTATTTAAAAGTATTCTGTGTGGGTAAGATCAATACTTCTGCAATTAAGAAATTATAAAAGTTTGGAAATTTCACTAGAAACAGATCAAAGAAACATATCACTAAATCAGATGGAAATAGTAAATCACATCCTTTCTTAACATTCTCTTTTGGTATGACATCTTCAAGATTTTCACAAATTGCAGCCGCGGGTGGGCTGAAACCATCATATTCTTAAGTAACGTCTCACTTTTAACCTTTTGCTCTGTGAGTCACCTATCCACTGTATCCTGCCTACAGGATAGGGTCTCAGGACGTGGCCTCACCAAACATGTTTCCTGATGAAACAGAACAGGTACAAGTCTATGGGGCCTGATGCCATGCATCCCAGGGTCCTGAGGGAACTGGCTGGTGGAATTGGCAAGACTCTCTCCATCATATTTGATTAGATTTGGCAGTCAGGTGAGGTCTCCAGTGACTGGAAAAAGGGAAACATTACTCCCATTTTTGAAAAGGGTAGAAAGGAGAACCTGGGAAACTACATACCTGTGAGCCTCGCCTCTGTGCCTGGGAAGATCATGGAAGAGGTCAAGGAAGCAATGTCAAGGCACATGCAAGACAAGGAGGCAATCCGAGAAAAGCAGTAAGGCTTCACCAAGGGCAAATTATGCCTGACCAATCTGATGGCCTTCTATGATGGAGTGATTGCATCAGTTGACAAGGGAAGACTGACCAACGTCATCTACCTGGACTTTTTCAAGGCCTCGTTTTTATTATATCTTTCTATAAGACTAAATATGCACCACTTGTGTGACCAAAATGCAGTTATTTCCCTTCAGATGACTAGCTGTGCACCCGACATGGCAGAAGAACACAGCACTTTGTTTCCATGATGACAAATACCAATGGTGGATAAGTCAGGGAGAGCAGCTCTTCAGATCTCTGTACAAAAATTTCTTCATCCCTGACATAGTTTACAAGCTAAACTCCCTCAGACTGTAAGCTTTCAGATATGGGGAACACATAGGGTTTTGTGTCCAACCGAGACTCTGAGGTGATTACAGTAATGCCGGTAAATAATCATGATAAATAAAATCAAATCTGTTTGGGTGGGGCTGGCATCTTATGCTGTACAAAGCATAGAAACTTCTTTGTGCTGCTGTTTTTTTACCAGGGCTGCATGTGGAGGTAGGGAACCCAGGTCCCAGCTCCACCCTGCTTTTGTCTTGCCTGTTGTGGGAGGGTCCATTACAGTGACCTTTGAGAGAAAAATTAACCCACATTCATGCAAACAAATCATTTAGTCTTTCCTTTCTGATTTTGGATGCGGCAAGAAGATAGAGCTCTCCATCACATAGGTTGACTCGATAATGTAGTAGGAAACAAAATAGAAGGCAAAAGGGAATTGACAGCATGCTTTCACAGACTTTTATCCAGCCTCTACCTTCTTCTCTAGTGCCTTCCATGCTTGCTGGCTTAGTCATCCACCATTATCACCTGCTGATAGTATTGTTATCGTGTTCAGTACTGTGTGTCAGGGGGTGAAGCATTTCATGATTCAGCTGCTGCAAAAGACAGTATCCAAATATAGAGAAGGTTACTGGGAAGGTGACATTATTTTCCTTCTTACCCTCTCTCTCCACTATTAAAAAACTCTTCACAAGCACTTAAGTACTAATGTCTGGCATTTGAATGGCACGGGCTTTACAGATGATTTGAACGCTACAGGATGTAAGAGATTTCAGCCTTCTTCCCTTAGTAAGCACCTCCTGGTGTTATGGGGAATGTACAGATCTTGGCTCCTACGCAGTATCTAAAAGCAGCTGTTAAACATATCAAAGGCTAGATCTGTGATACTCTATGGTGATAGGTGTCAGTCAGACAAAAAGAAAGAAGTACAAGAGAAATAAGCCCAAAATAAGTGTCAGGGGAGAAGTTACAAAGTGGAAAATGGAGAACAATGGAAGCAGGGCTAAGAATGGATACAGCACAGCCTCTGCATTTGCCCCTCAGTGAACAGCTTTAGTAGTTCATCGGTTTTCACTGAAATACCGCAGCTATGCTGGTGAGAAATAAAATTAATATTGTTCTTTCCATTTTTCCTACCTCCTTAAGGACCTAGGTCTTCATTGAAAAGCAAACTAATCCCATATGTCCTCTGCCTGTTGACTGCCTTCCACCCCTTATCTCTGTTCTGCTTTTCATCTGAAAAAAATATCATTAGTTCTGGTCATTGGCAAATGCCACCCAAAAAGTAACCACTGATGATTGTAACCACAGCTCAGGGAGTTTTGAGGCATTGTCCATTTGCTGGCAGTGCTCACTGCTAACATATTATTCAGTAAAAGAGAGAGGGGATGTCAAATGTAACAATGAGAGTCCTGCTCAGTCAGAAAAAGACGTTTGGAATTGACTGCCTTGATTTTTAGAAAAGCTTCATAAAGCTGCTTCATATGCAAATGTTGTTTTGATTAAAATCATCAAGAAAACTGACATTTGATTTGCATAGTAGCATAAACAGAAGGAAATTTCTTTGTACTTGTTACATCAGTGATGTATTTTAAGCTCTGAACATATTAAGGAGGATTGTTCTGGCAAAGTGCATGCTGAGGTACTACAGAAAAAGAGTTGTGGCATTGCTATCAGCAGCTGAATGATTTCCTTTTACTTAGAGAAAACAGGATTGACACAAAGTGAGTTTTTACTTCTTACTGTATGAAGGGACCTAGTGACCCTGGAGAACTGCTGTCAGCTCACAGGGTATTGCGGTAACCACTGGATTCTCTATCATACTATACCAACACAGCAGATCATTTTGTAATCACACAGAACCTGGTTTTGGTGATGGTGTCACTTTTTTCCATTTGAATTTTATTCTTGTAAATGCCCCTGGTGTATCAGCCATAAATGGCATGAATCTGTCCCAGACTAAATGGCACCTGTGCTGGGGCATGCTGGCAGCCCTGGGTACCAGCCTGAAGACCCCCAGTGGGCTCCTGTTCAAGCCAAACCTGCAGCATCTTGAATCTTACCTCTGCCCTAACTGAGTGTCTTTCATTCCTTTTTCTCTTTGGTATCTGTATAGCTAAAAATCCCAAACTCTGCTGCTATTTAATTTTCTTTTATTTGCATGGTGAATCTCCCCTGCTGAAAGAGATGACAGTTAGAAAACCCACCAATGTACCTCCTGTATTTACTTAGTCTGCCTGTTTTGTAATGCATTTGCAGTAACCATCATCGGAAACAGTGCACAAGCCTCATGTCCAGGGAGAAAAAACAAGTGGTGTAGATGCAAAGCAGGAGGCTTACTACTTGGCAGCTGTGTAAGGTAGATTTTATTCTTGCTTACTTTATAAAGCCCCTATTTCAAGGGGTTGTAAATTGCCATGGGTGTTTATGAGATAAAACAAAGAAAACAGAGAAAAGCAGTTCCATATGCTGTGTTCACAGCAACTCCAGCAATGTGAGAAGGCTGGAGAAAGTTACACTGCTCTAAGAGAGTGGCTGTGTCCCAAAACAGTAGATTGTATTTAAAAATATCTTAAATTAATTTTCAGTGAGCAATTATTCTATTAAAAATAAGAAGACAATCTTATCAGATTAGAAAATAAAGTTTACACCATGGCTACCATGAGCTCATATTACTTTTTTAAATATTCTGTGGTGACTACAATTTTTTTTTCTTCTCATGACAGAGCACTTACACATACTGTTTATAAAAAGAAATTGGCTCCTGTTTGCCCTGTATGATCATGTAATGATATCATTAGGCTATGTTATAACTGACAGAAGGCTTCTGTATATGCTGCATGATTATCCAGTGAAACTTACTGATACAAGATCTCAGAGGCAACAAGCTGGGTAGGAGTCCACACGTGGCTGCAAAGCTTACATGAACATGAGTCTGAGGATATTTTCTGTGACTTCTGGGTCAGTCCCAACGTGTCTTTGGTTAGAAACACTAACCATGGATGTAGCAGCAACGTTGTAAAGTCATGGAGAATTGGGAATGGATTGAGGGAAAAGCAGCTGGGGCTTGGGGCTGTAGGGAGCACTTGGAAGGAGATTTGCAGGAGAGAAAGAGACATCAGCCTGGCTGAGGAGCGTGAAAGCAGAGAAGGTGGGAAGGGGAGAAACTAGTGGCAGTGGCAACCTTGGGAAAAGCCTGGGAACCACTGAACTAAGTTATAGAAATTAGAGATTTTTTTCCCGTATGGTTATTATTCAATTTATGGGTTTCTTGATCAGAAACATCTGGTGTTGGTCACCTTTGGACATAGGATTCCAACTCTGACTATCAGGAGCATCGATCTAGGGGTAGCGGTTGCTGGGTTCACCTATTGCGTAGTAGAAATGCTCGTAGCTGTCAGGGCTTCCTGGTGAAAGCAGAAAAATCCTGAAGCCAGACGATGCACAAGATGACAAAGGCTTCAGATATACAGCATGCTGGGAAAGATGTACAGCCACTTCTTGAATAATTTTATAAATAAACGTTATGCAAAGTATTATAATGATTGAAACAATTACTGATAGATTGTTATGCTTGTTCATCACAGTTTGAAAGCCAACTTAACATAAGAACTGGGTGGTACTGTGGAAAATTACTCCAACAAGAAGTGGTTCCTATCTTTCAAGTGCTGTGAATAGACCTTTCAGCAGAAGCAGGAATGCCATTGAAATTCACTAGGTGTGGCATTTCCCTGCTAAGCAGCAATGAGGAGAATTGTATTGAATTTCCTTCCCCGAAACTGCTCCAGAAAGAAAATGTGATGTGTCAGATAGCTGATAAATGGGTTTCTGTGCTCCCAGTCTTACCATTTTTCTGTACAACAGAAGCCAGTAACTTGAGCATCCTGGTAACTTAAGTTCTGTTCTCTTTTCTCTGGGAAGCGTTAGCCTGCAATTTTAAAGTGACCTAGCTATTTGGCCACCTCAGATTCAAAATTTCTAATGTGAATCTAAGTAAGCATCATTTTTTCTTTGGAAAATCAGCTCTCCTCCAGGTGTCTTCCAAGTCAATGTCCTGTGACCCTGCCTCCCGTCAGGTGGAAGTCCGTCAGGCACTGGCACCAGCGGGCTGGAGTGGCAGAGTTTCAGGGCAGGAGCAGGGCACAGCGGGCAGCAGGAGGCTGCCTGATGGCACAGGAGGATGCTGAGGGCAGCCCTGCTGATGTTTGTGGGCCTGGTGAGCACCTGGAGTAAGCTGAGAGTTTATTGTTTGCACCTGATGCCCCTTCTGTGGTGCAAACTGACATTTCCTTTGCCATGTTAGATGTTTGCCTTTGGTGGCTGTGTTAGTTTTGGAATACACAGGAATAATGCCTAGTTCCCAATACACTCAAAGCTTAAGGAACTGCTTCCTGCACAACAGTACTGCCCAGTCCTGTCCCACTGATTCCTGCCTCCACAAGGCAATGCGATTCCCCCTCAGTTGGGCTGACTTGGTTCTTCTGGAGACCCCAGAATAAATCATCTCAGGGACCTGTTTCGGGTCTTAAAAAGCCCTGTGTGGTGTAGTTTGGGATGAGGAGGGTGACAGAGGACACAGCTGAAGCTGATGTTGCTCTTGAAAAAAACACCCTGTCAGACCACAGCCTGTGAGATGGTGATACCCTAATCCACGAGCTGACAATGCCTGGTGGACTGCCAGCTATCAGAGAGGGCTTCCCCTCTTCTGTCCTCTCTACCAGTACACGCTACCAAGCTTAGTGCCACTTGCAGTGATGACAGACCACATGCTGGCTGCAGGCTATTTCTCTGCTCATGCTATATTTCCAAAGTTTTCTTTTTCCATTGCTTAATTGTTTCCCTACTTACTGAATTTGCGTGTAGCTTAAGGTGAAATATCAAACATAGCTGGGTGCACTTGTTGATTTGATAATGATTATCAGCTCGTAGCTAGTGCTAGGTGTCTCCTGCAATAGCTCCCTATAAATAGCACATTTCATTATGTAACACAGTGGAAAGATTTAGAAGCCTTTGCCTGAAGTCACAGATGTATCACCAGGGTTTAGATTTTTCAATAATAATTTTATTTCACCAGCTACTGCAAGCAGATGCCTTATAAGCAGAGGAATTAATAAAATCCAAGCCAAAGGTTATGATCCTAAAAGCATAACAGAGCCATGAATTACTGGTCAGTTCAACATCAAAGCCTCTCTAGGCCTCATGTGGGGGATGAAACTGCCAGTCAGTTCAGCTGCCACACGTGATTTTAGGACACCGACCTCTGCAGTCCCCTCTTACAGAAAGAGACATCACACAGGTATCGGGGCAAATTTGTCTGAAGCTACACAGGGCAAAATTTGTAATAACTGTATTTTACATTCCAGTATATAACTAAAAGGAATCATAAGACCAAAAGAAACAAATGGAAAGGAAAGTGCTCTCCTTCCAACTTTTTATTGCACAGAAGAAGAGAAAAGTTGTGCTGCCTGCACACGCACGGTTACAATTGTAGAGCTCTGTGGCTGTGCAGAAAGGCACAATTAGATTTTGACATTAAGAACCTGTCTTGAAAACAAAATTAAACCATTAAAATACACACTAAATATGATAAGCGATGGTAATAAAGTGTTGGCAGAGTGAGAATTCCTTATATTCTTTTCACAGAATGTAAAACTCAGCAAATAGTCTGACCATAAAATCTCATATACTAGTAAGACAGACACCGAATGTTTGGAAGTTCATTTGTTTGTCAAGCTCTAATTTTTCACTGAACTTTATGACTTAATTAGGATACTTGAGGAGTCAGTTGCAAGGAAAGTGTGCTCTGGTTTACTGAGCTCATGTTTCTTGCTCTGACTCTGCTTCCAAGAACTTCAGCAGGTAAAATTAGCAAGCAAACGCGATCACGGGGAAATTATATTCTCTGGAGCTTTGTTGTCAACAACTAAAACTTGAAGGCAGCATTTTTATATATGGCTGAAACCAAGGCTGGTTTTAGTAGCCTACACAAAGAATGGGAGAAAATGATCAGCCCAGGATGTCTTCTGAGGATGAAGAACAGCCCGAGAGCCCTACTGGCTCCCCTTGGTCTTGGGTAAGATCTTATGCCCTAAGGTTGCATAAATAACATTTTAAAGCTCTAGAAGAAAGTAACAGACTGTGCTCTATAAACCTAGGTAGAACTGAATATAATCAGCTTTTTCACTCTTATAGAGAAGTTTGTGTTTCATTACTGATTAGATTTCCTATTCTATTTCTACCTGTAGATATTAAAAAAAAATTAAATGGGGAAAACCTAGTGCTCCTATTGTGTATGCCAAGTGCTGCAAGAAAACCTGTCTGATTCCATACTGTTTGCTGTCTTATTGGCTGTGTAAAGCAGCACTGTGTAAAGGTACCTTTTAGGTATAATGGAGGGAAAATGATATAAAGAATAGTGTAAACACCTGCTTAACAGGTATCTGTTAAGAAGAGAGCCAGTGAGACCCCCTATTAGAAATACAGAAAAGCTTTGCCATAATTTTTTACAATAGAAACTGCCTTAATATAAGACATTCTGCACTAATGGTCTAGGAGCAGTGGCTACATAGGTCTATGGTTTAAGGTCTGGGCTTGATGCTTTATGATGCTAGAAAGGCTGTGGGTCAGTGAGGTTTTCTACTGAGAAGATAAAGGATGTGTTCACTGCGATGGGGCTTTGAATCAAAACAGGAACAGCTCTACTGAATGGTATGAGAACTCTGCAAGTCTTAGGAAAAGAGGGGCTTTCAATTACTTTTTAAAGCATATTTACTACTGTAGTGGTTAAAAAAAAAGTCTTGATTTTTTTTCTGTTTGTTTGTTATCATTTCATAACCTTAAATTTAATTTTCTTTTTACAAACATACACATCTGTGATTTTTCTGGAAATATCAACGTTTGATAACTCCCTGGGTACCTGCATGAAATATCAGTTACATGCTTACATGCATATTTGTGCCTGACCACAAATACTTAGAAACTATTTCAAAGTCAATTCTTTTTGAAGGTAAAAGTATAGAATAAACTGTTTTAGCTGATGATAGAATTGTGGATTTAAAATAGTTCATCACTGGAGGAACATGCAGGGAGGATGAAGAGGAGCACCAGTTGTTCTCACTAGCAGTCCACACCATTACCGACAAGTGACAGGATTGGTGTGTTGGAGAATGTCTATTTTTAATGGGTAGGAAGATAATTTATAGATGTTGATTTCTTAACTAAAAGTAAGTGGAAACTCTATTTTCAGTGAAAATCCCCTGCAGACTGACCAGAAGGGAGGCTGGGTGTGGAGATAGAGGTACTGAATAGTTAGCAGGTGGTTAGGTCTCTAAGGAACGTCTGAACTATATTCAGTATAAACAAAACTCTGAATTTGGTTTGCAAATAAGGCAGGGATTTTTATTTATTTATTTATTTATTTATTTATTTTATTTTTACATCAAACTTCAATAGATTTCTGGCTGTGAGTTTTATTTAAAAACTGACAATTGCACTTGTATGACTTGTACTTTAGTTTAAGTTTCCCTCTCTGAAATTCCTTCACATATGTCTCTTAAATTGTCATGAGAAATCGTGGGTCCCACTGCTCTGTGGAACAATCTATTCTTCAGCAAATATGAAAGCTTCATTGCGAGTTAAATAAGCAGTGTTATTTAGCATATAAAGCATATTGGATTTCTGATAGAAATAGATGTCCTAAAGATCATTTGAAACTGTTGCTGTTGGCCTTTAGGAGTTGCTGACTCTAGGTTTCTGCTAAGGCCTTCAGAGAAGACCATTTCTCTCCATAGATTTACTTGTGCTTCTGTGTGTCAGCATATGGTAGAGTAAATAGAAAACTGTGGTCCCTGAAGATGAGGACTGAATACCTATATTGGAGAGTTTTAAAAGCTCATAATAAAGAGTTCTTCAATAAAAAGATTTCCTAGATATGCAAAGATAAACATATGAGCCCTCAGATTAAACGTTGAAATGTAACGTGCTATTAAAACATTACATGCTTCCAGAAGAAAAATGTAGTTTTATAAGCATCTAGGCCTCAAAACACTTCCTCTGATTTACCATGGCATTGTAAGAGGATGACACAAAAATGATTTCATACAGGAATTTCCTTTCCCTGAGGGTATTGAATGGGATTGTACACTTCTCTCCTTTTTATTAGAGGAATAAAGGAAAAGATACGTGAAACGAACCACAGGCAAAGAAATTATGCATCACTGAAAGAAGCCAATGTATCATGGTACGGATGGTGGTGCTGTAATTTAGACTTGAAATAGAAAGATAGTAAGGAAGACAGCTTTATGGTAATTGCACAACAGATTAAGCAGAAGGAAAAAAGTTACCTTAAAAACCTGCATAACCAGTTCACTCATTTATTTATTTATTTATTTATTTATTTATTTATTTATTTATTTATTTGACCAGTGACTGGCAATGTGTCAGCACATGAAGTTTCAGTAGAAAATTGTGACTAAGCTGTGTGGTTGGAAATGGGACTCTTAGGAACAGAGGATGCTGCTGGAGCAGCACAACCTGCAGCCCAGGTTGCAGCTGGACTACATCAGCTGTTTTATTCCTGTGTATCTGCCTTTCTAGACCTCCTGTGAAAGTAAGATAATTACATATTCTCTTTAATGTTGTAGTCCATTGCCACAGCTTTGTATTTATAATGCAAAGGTGGATTCCTTTAGCCTATGTTTGCACCAGTTGAGCCCGTATCTAAATCGGGAGAGGCTTATACATGTTGTAGTGCTAACTCTGGTGCTGGGGAGAGCTTCTTTTCACAGATCTGGTCAGCTTTGGGAAGAGCAGACCCATAGTCCATCTCTGCCCGCTGCAAACACATATAGGCAATATCCCCAGGCTATACCCTGCAAAAGTGGGAGGGAGTGGTGCCTGGCAAGATGAAAAGTCCATGAAGAACAGAAGGAAGTGAGTCCACCTCAGGGAAATGGCCTGGTGGGGACGGAGGACTGAACCAAGACAGTGGTGTGCTGCCAGCGTCCTGACAAGGTGGGCCCTTTCCCAGTCCCCTCTTCCTGCTGGTGACAAACCCTCTGTGACAGACTACCGGCCTGCAGACAGGGATGGTGTCTGCAGGCATCTGACAGGCTGGGCCGTGCGTTACCAGTGAGGAACGCATCCCAACCTCAGCAGTAGCGCAGCGCTGGCACTAGGCTGGAGCACGGGCCTGAAGAGAGGGCTTGTCTCTGAGGTCACCTCCAAAACCTGCTGCTCTCATGTGTCCCAAAGCATGAAGGAACAGTAAAATCTCTGCAGGGTGGTGACGTAGCCACCATGGGTGTCTGCTGTTTTCTGAGCCAACACTTGGTGGCTGAATGAGGGGAAGTCAGCTTGGGAAAGCTCTTGACAGTCACAGGGGACCCTCAAGGGCCTTTGCAGCAGCTCAGGAAGCCTTCTGAGGTGTCGCAGAGAGAGGCTGGGTGGTGACTCTGAATGTAACCGCTGTCGCTTGTGACTACACAGCACCAAAACATCAAGACCAGGCTGTGCATAACAACTGCAGTGACGGGGTGCTGGGGTCAGGATGGGTGTGTGCTGGGCACGGAAACCTGACCGTCCATTTTGTGACCAGGAAGCGTACATGGGGGGCATGTGGCGGGAGCACGGGGAAGGTCCTTTATTCCTGTGATTAACTTGTTTGGATTCAGCTTTTTTTTTTTTTTTGTGGTTTCATCAGTTCAGTCAGGGGTTGTTTATTTTGTTCTGAAGAGTGTGCTTGAAATCTCTGTGCTCTGGGGCGGGCAGCTGTCTTGTCAAGTGGAGGACGGTGTGAGGCTGTTTTGGGGAAACCATGTCAGGTGTAGAGCTTCGTGCTTTCCAGGGAGAGCCCACAGGGATGGTTTTTTACCTGGTAACTAATGAGATAGCATGGCGTATGTAGATATGCTAACAGATGCTGTCACTGCTGTTCATGTTTAATTACAGAAATATCTAGGAAGCACATTGAAAGTACTCACCTAACCTTCAATATCACCAAATTTTAGAGCAGAGATGTGCCTGTCAAAGCACAAAGGACACAAAGATCTACACAAATTCTTGTATCAAACACAAACTTCCCATACAGCCTTGGGCAATGTCAGGTTTTATTTTCCAGAATTTCCATCTGTTGTAGGGAGCTCTGTCATGAAGTCCCAGTTTGAGACCTTCATGCTCAGAGGGACTTCGGCAATCTTCACCTGAGCTGTGAGGGCTGGGCATCTGTGAAAACCTAATTTTTTTAGGTTAATTTAACCTGAGGCTTATATTGTCTTTTGAGATCCTTCAGGAGAAGCCTTCTAGAAATGCAAAGCATCGCAGCAGTTGCCATCTGCTGCCGGTTGATGCAGCCTGGGCAGAGGGGCTGGTCAGCTCCTCAAGGGCAAGTTTCTGTGCCTCTCCAGCTAGTCTCAGGTCAAACACTGAGTGACTGATAAAATGCCCTTGTTTCTCCAAGGCTGTAGCCTTCTCCAAGGGAAGCTGAGCCCTGGAGCAGCGCTGGTGGTGGGCTGGGGAAGATGCTGGGAGGCGGCATGTCCCAAAGCACCAGGGGCTTTGGAGCAAGGCTCAGGTGCTGAGGGAGGTGGGCTTCATCAGTGAGAGGCAGCTACAGGGAAAGGGGTGCCTACAAAGGGAAAATTTATTTGCTTAAACATGATAATTCTGTTTCTTACTTGGCTTTGGTGTTATAGGCAGATTACTGCACTCAAAGGCCCGAAAAAAACCAGTGGCCTTTCTGGCCCTGAGCAGAACTCAGGCTTTCCAGCAGCAGGAGCTTGTCTTCATGCCATCCCAGGCATGTCTGTAGTGGCAGACCTGTTTGCAGACCCTTGCTCCCATTTCAGGGGATGAAGGATGTATTCTTGCAAGAGGAAATAAGGGTAAATAATGTTCTCTCTGCTGATCTGCTTTCCTTCAGCATCAAGCACATGTGCTGCCTTCCCACCTACAGAAAAACAAACAGTAAATTGAATCCAGACTGTGCACTCTTCTCTGCAGTGCCTAGAGTATCTCTCTGGGAGCTGACTGAAGACTGGATCCTTCTGCACTTTCTTCGGAGCAGATTGCTGGAGGTCAGCAGTCCCTCCGTATCTGGAGATCATGTCTCAGAGAGACTGCCCTGTCTTATTATAGACATGAAAGTTCAGCTCAATACATGAGGACCAAAGGATGTGAGGGCAGTATAACACTATGAAGGTTATCAGCTGCCTTGCCTTCCAGTTCCTGTCGCCTACACTGCCACAAGGCTTCTTTCTTTGCAGGATGAGTAATGCTTTAATAACACTAATTGATCTTAGGTTGCCATAAATGCAAACAGTGTTAACCTCCCCGTTTCCAGTTCTCCTTGGAGTGATCTGTGACAGGTGACTCTCCCTTGCAGCAAAACTTCCCACCATTTAAAGGTGCAGCCCTGGCTGAATGGCTGAGGAAAACCTACACCAAGTTCTCTGCTGCAAGTGCAAAACACTTCTAAAGGTGGAGGAAATGAGAAAAACATAATTCAAACAGGGTGAAAGCACAAAAATGTCTCCAAGAACCAGGGCTGCCTTAAAATGTGTGATTTTTAAAGGCTATGGTACATATTTGTTTCTTGCTACCAACTTGGGAGCAAACAGTCTTGTGGATGTCATCACTTTCACAGAGCTGAAATAATTAAGAAATTGTGAGTGGAGCTGCTTATGTGGAGGACTACAGACAGGTGTGGAGGTGAGAGTGGAAGCTTGCTCCTGCAGTAAGGCAGCTGCGAGAAGGGAACATTTTACTGCAAAGGTCTGAACCTTTGGACTCATCTGCTTAGTGAGTGGAAAAGAAAACAGCAAAAATGCACGATGTGGCTGAAAAACTACAGAACTAAGCATTTCCAGGGAGCAAAATTTATATGGCCTTCTCTTGTAAGTGCATCCTCTTAATTTGAGGAATTTCAGAGGCAGATGGGCTCCTCCTGTGAAAAACAGTTTTAACCTGCACAGTCAGGGAAACATCAGCTGCCCAGTCAGCTTTGGGGATGAGTTAAAGGCATAGATGCTCCTACTGCTTGATCATTTTTTTTTGAAAAAAGGAGATATTAAAAGCCTGGATTCATCAAAGGAATTTTGGTATCAGTAGCCACCCTCACAGGAAAATCTGCCACTGTTTTTCTGAGGAATTATATATGTTTGTGTGGAAAGAAAAAGCAGTTCCTGAATCTGTATCTCAGGCACTCAACCTGTGATCTGGATCGCTCAAGCTAAAGCCCGTGCTGTCTATTGCACCTTCACCACTGTTCTCAAGCTCTCCATGCACCGTGTCCTGCAGGGCTCCCAAACTACCTCCCAGGCAGGATTTCTGTGTGCATACGTTAATTTAGGTTTTAGCAACTGAAGTAGAAAATATAGCAAATCAAAATTTTCGAAAATATGTATTTTTAATGAGGCCTTTGGGAAGATGATGTTTCAGTGTCATGAAGAATCCTGCGGTGCTGCCAGGGCACTCAGGAACAGGCGTCGGGGGCTTGTTTCTCCCTCAAGAGCACCACTTAGAAGTTACAGCTCCCTGAATCTTCAGCTTGTGGCAAGCTGTGATTTTTATCTTTACAGTGTGCCAGGACATCCATCATCCAAACCACAGACCACAGCACAAAAGAGCAATCGTTTACTTGAACAGAGCAGGCTCTATATTACAGGTGCTGTTACCAGGCAATAGAGACATGCCCCTTCACAACAATTCTGCATCCTCCCTTCCGAAAGGCCAAGAAGAAAAAACTGGAAGGATAGATTTATTTAGTGCCTGTATTCTCTTGCCTCCTCAGCTTTATTTTTTTTTCCTTTTTGTCTTCTGAATTTTGTGAGAGCCTTGTTCTGATCCCAGAGCAATGCTGATTTTGTGGCCTCACAACTAAAATGTACTGCTCTAATGTACAACCAATTTTTCTTTTGCCCAACAAGCATAGGGAATAGAAGGGATGAGGAGAGGATTGCTACTTTTCTTTGCTCTTTCTTTATTTCTTCAGGGGAAAACACTTGAACCTTGGAGCTTTTGGGCTAAGTGGTAGATGTGCGCGGTATTTGATTCCTGAATCAGGTGAATAGTTTAAATATTTTCTTTGTTCTTGTAAATATGGAGCCAGTTTCATGAAAAGTGCAGTAACCTGTCTGCATGGGCACAAAGGAAGAAAATACGTTCTTTTTCATTCTAATCCAACCCTATAGTTATTGTTTTAATTAATTTGTTTAATATCATTGTCTTTCAGGCCAAGTATTCACATTGTAAAACTCCACAGTATGGATTTTTTTGTGAGAATAGCTGTTTCATGATAGTAATGTGCTAGTATCCTCTGAAGCTCTTCTGATCTGCAACATATCCTCAAATGCAATAAATATTTTCCAATGAGTTTTTATGGACAAACTTACAAATTCCAGCTGTGCTCCTTTCTTCTTTTGGATATTCTTTGTTGCTGCCGAAGGCCTCGAAAGCTGAGGATTTCTAAACGAAAAGTGACCTCCAGTGGTCACACATATCATTCATGGCTGATGCCTAGCATTTATCTTCCCCTTGTTAGAAAAGAGACAATGTGATAATAATTATCGGCCTGCAGCCTCTGCAGCACAGCCTCCTTGCCAGCACGGTCAGTCAAACCATTCCTTACATTCAGGTGTTTTGTATACCAACAGACTTGCTAACCACTATGAAAGTTTATTTATTTATTTTTTTAAATTTCATCAGTGTTGTACATCTCAGGAGTGGTTTTGTCTGCATTATGCTTGGGTTTTCCTGGACCATTCTCTTTGCTCACTCTCTGTATGTGCAGCTTTGATGCTAACATCCCCCATACACCAACCTGGTATAGGACAGATGAGAACTTTTATTAAGAAAATAATGAGAGATCACCCCATCAGGCATCTCAGGGTTCCTTTTTAGGTATTATGCTAGCAATTTGAAGTTCTGCATATCTTTGCTAATATAATCACTATTTTTCTTTTTCAATCTGGAAATCTGATAGATTGCCCTATCTTCTCCTATGTATTTTAGCACCCCATGGGCTCACCTTTTCTTTAGTGTTCAAAGGTAGAAACACAGAAGGCAGAGGTATAAGTCGGGGCTTTGTGGGATGTCCATCCCAGTAAACACCTCTGAGAAATCTATAGAGAGTACAGGGATCTCCTTTCAGCATAAATGTCTGAGCACCTCCAGCCTCCCAGCTTTTCCTTAGAGATTTTTATGAAAGACATCTGGGGGGCTTTTCTTGCAGGGGGATGCTTAGGAAATTCAATAGAAATACACTCTTTAGTCAATAAATTGCTAAGAATATTTGTATGAAAAATATTTGTATGAAACAACAGTTTCCTTAGTTTGTATTAGCCTAATTTAAAATAAAACAAACTTGAATCACAGAATCACAGAACTGAAGAGGAAAGCTCTTCTGTTAGTATTTAAATGTCCTGCATCTTTATGTCCTCAGTTAAATTAGATTCACTGGCCAAGTCACAGCATTTTTTTTTTGGAGGGTCAGTGGAAATGCAACAGTCACTGGAACTTGAGCTAATTTAAAGAAATACAGACATGACCTTTGATAAAAACGTTTGGGTACTCATAAATCCCTTCCCTTGGAAATTTTATTTTGCATGTCCAACAGGGGAAATGACTTGAATGTAAATCAAGTAAGACTTGACTCTCGTCTGAGACTGAGAAACAAACGGCAGCTCTCGGCCTAACCCGTGCAGCGCTGGCCTGACTCAGGGTGACGAAGCAATTCTCCCTGGTGCTGCTGGATGAGTGTCAACAAACCACTGCAACTTTCTCAGTTACTCCATCTGTTAAAGGGGGATTATGCTAATAACATCTTTTGTAACATGATTTGAGATTCACAGAGGCTGTGCTGTATAAAATTTAAGAGGGATTTAATAAACAGATGGCAAACACAATATTTTTCCCCTCCTTTGTAAAAAGTTACGTAAGTGAAGAGAGTTGAAAGGATAGAAGAAGGAAGTTTGCTTTATTTTCATTTTATTACTCCCTTCTGCTTCCCTCCGGCAGCTGTATTAGGTTTTGTAAAGTAGAAGCCTGTGAAGATGTCCACAGAGCATCTCTGCTGTGACACACTGGGATATAAACTGTGCCATAAAGCTTATTGTTTTCTCAAAATTAATATTTTTCTCCCTCTCTCTCTTCTTTCCACACCCTGCTCATCTCAGGGTGATAGGTTGTGTGTAGCCAGGCCATCATGGTACAGCTGAAAACATGTACTTTCTGCTAACCCTTACTTATGTGACGAGCCCACTGATTTTGGTATTCTTCCTCCTCCTATGAGTGCTGCACAAATCTCAGTAGATTAGGGGATGGTGCAGGAAAGAAATCTGTGTCAGAGTCAGTCCTGGGGATCTGCAAGCATGGACGACGGATAGTAGAGGGGGAACAGCATTTTATCTTGGCGTAACTCCGCAACAGACAAAAAGGTGGTTTATTAATAGGGGTTTGGCAGACATGCTATCCCAACACTTTAATGACTGCAAAAACAAGATTAAGGCAGGTGTCTAATTTCCTGCTGGCAGCTTGTGCCTAATGGGTGACAGGTTAATGCCGAGGCAGAGGCAGTGGTCAAGTTTCTGACTCAGTTTTCTTGGTGGTTCTGGGCAGCGGGATGGGAGAGGAACATTTCTGCGACACATATGAAAACGTTACAAACTAAGTACTAACCCGGCACGTACTACAGCACCCAGATATTTACCTTCCGTAGGGGCTGGCCACTTTGCTTTCTTTCTCTACAAGGTACATGCAGTGGCTGGGCTGTATCCCGCCCAGCAGTGCTCCCCCTTAGCCTTTGGCAGAAGCTGAGGGAGCCTTCAGCCTCCACGGAAGAGGGCTGCCAAAGGCCAGAGGCATCAGCCTGCAGCCCTTCCTCACGTGGCAGCTGGGCTCTGGCTCCCCGTGACTTCCCTCCTGCTTTCCCATGGACTCTTTTCAACTCCACCCACGTCAGAGGGAGCCAAAGATGCTGCTGCATGGTTTTTTTATTGCATTTGGGTTTGGTGGAAAGAGAAGGGCATCTCCACCTATGGGTTTCCAAGAAAACAACCCTCTTAGAGTAAATAATTGCTTGAAATGTCTCTACCTCTCTGCTGCCTACAGAGGGAACTGTCAGCTTGCTTAGGCAACCTAACAGCCGGGGTTAGGGAAGATGCTGCTTGCTGGGAACGTGCATGACACTGCCACGCTGGACAGGCAGTTCCTCATTTCGTTCTCCACTGGCAGAGGCCAGTGAAGGACTGACCAGATTTTGGAATAATGCTTTTGGAAATCCCTCACCTCCTGAAAGTAGGGAGGATTGCACAAAAGAGAGATCTTGGCAGGACCAATTTTTTTTGTCCCTGTACAATGTGCAGCAAAGTGGACCACAATTAAAGCACTGCTGAATGCAAGAAAACAATAGTAAAAAAGGGAGTAATAGTAAAAAAGTGTGTGTTCTTCCCCTTTGTAAACCTTGGGGCAATTTAATACTCATAAAAATGAAACCGTTTTGACTGCTGTACTGTTTTTCAGGGTGCATTTGCATCTGTTTTCATTTTTTTCCATTACACATGAGGGCTTGCTGAAGAAAAGTTGCCTTTGTTGCATGGAGCTGCAGCCCCTGCTGGAAGCAGTATGCTTTAGGTGAGGTACAAAGGCAGATGTGTCCTGTGGGGACAAAGTGTGAAATACAGGTAAAGGAGGAAGAACAGCAGGCTGCTATGGAAAGGGCCTTACCGTGACAGGCCAGAGGACATGCCATTTTAAGGTAGGTCAGATGGATCATGCTCTAGCAATGCTACTTCTTCCTGTTGATTAGAACAGGAATCCAGACATAGCCATCTTCATTATGGATGTCTACGGTAAGAGGGGCAGCCCCAGGATCTGATCTCACTGAAGCAAGGTAGCCTTGACGTCAGGGGAATGGATCATTCTCTGTCCTTAAGGCTAGAAATGTACATCTGGACTGGATATAGCAGAGTCCTTATATGAAACATCTTTGTATTGTCTATCATGAGCACTCCAAATCAAAGGTTACCTTATTTAAATATTAAGAAACCAACCAAAAGGCAGGAAATCTTTCTCCTGAATGGAAGCCACATAATGAAAACTCTCACTTGGGTGAAATAGGCTCTGAAAAAGTATAGTCCTGTGTTGCTAACTGAAGTAAAACAAGAGCAGCTGGACATCTGTGCTTGCTCTCTGCGGGAATCCCTTCATGTAGGAATAATTACATGATGGGAATTGCATAATGAAAAGAAAAAAAGTAAATATGCTAGAGCCTGCTAGAGCGAACAGATTATTTCTTGTTGTCGGTATCTCACTTTTTTCTGACTTCCTAATCTGTGAGGTTAATTACAGAAATGGATCCTGCTAGCCTGGAGTATCTCCGATCTGGTCATGTCGCTGTATGTGGGAAGAGGTTTGTGGCACAGGTCTTGAAACTCATCTTTCCATATCACTTTTAAGCTGCAAATCCAGAAAACAGAGCCCCAGAGCATTCCTGAGGGCAGGTGCTTGTCCTGTGATGCTTCACTAGCAGCAACAGCAGCAGAGAAAGGTGCAGAAGAGATAGTTGTAATGAATGTTCAGAGCTGTCGCGTTCTCCTAGGATCAGCCAGCCCCACATGGAGCATATGCTGGCGATGTAAGCTGTATGCTCTACAGCAGGGGCATCTGTGAAACTTCACCCATAGGATTGAAATGGATGGAGAAAAGTGCTATCACGTAACAAAAGAAAAGTGCTAGATGCCAGGCCACTGAGGCTGCTTTAGGCAAAATATTGAAGGAAGTAGGAGGAGAGGCAAGGTACCTGTAATAGAGTGATTTTATTGCATGTTGGAACAATTTCAAAGCCAATCCAATTATTTTAGTATTAACTAAAGCCTGGTTAAGACCTAGGGATTATTAACATGTTTAAAAATAGATTTTTAAAAAGATTTTTAAAGCTTTCTACATAAACAAATACAATACTTGCAGCATGGAAGTAAAATGCTCCTGCCCTATTGCACTCTGCAAAGTTTCTGCCTGAGAATATGAGTCAAAAACTTCCTCTTGTACCGCACGTGCTTTTTGTACTGTTTTTCTACTATTCAGCAAAGTTGCTGTGCATTTTGATTGGTTTTTATGAGCACCTCCTTCTTCCTAGAAATAGTCCTGAACAGCATGTAGCGTTAGTGAGAAAAACAAATCACATGCAACGAAAAGCACACTTAGGTTTCCCCTCCTCCTTATTTTCTGGCCTCCTGGACAAAATCCAGCAGGGAACTGCTTCCAAAGTCTATTTATGAACTTGTATTTACTCTTAAATATACGTAGTCTTTACTACATACGAACCCTATGTTCTGACCCAAGGAACTTGGAACCTTTGTTAACATTGTTAACATTGAGAAATTCAATTTCATAACAGGACGCTGAGGTGGATGCTATTTTATCTATTTTACATTAAAACAAAACAAAAACAAAACATCATCAAACAAACAAACAAACAAAAAAAAAAACAGAGGCAGAGAGAGGTTAGCCCGGTTGTTCAGTAAAGGACAGAAAGCCTGTGACAGTGCCAGCCACAGTGGAAGTTTCCAAACTTCCTGGCCCTCCCCGAGATGTAGGATTGTTTTTCTTCTCTTGTTATTTCTCATCCAGAAACCTGATCTTGTGACACAAGTCCTGCCCTCTCCGTAGTACAAAGATACACCTGTTCTACAAAATGACTGAAACTTATTCCCTAAAAAGCTGTGGCTAGCAAATCTGTTTTAAAAACTGAAGATAACGTGAAAGACAATTACACTCCCCCCCCCCCCCGCAGTTAGCAATGTACATCTGAGTCTGCAAAATCTGACTGTAAAACAGGTTTGAAGGAATCATAACAAAGCTGTCTTTATTTATTTATTTATTTATTTATTGACAGATGGACAGAGAAAAGTGTGAAAACAATCAGATGATTTTTCATTCACTTGCACTTTAATACAGGGTCGTTATCACTCTTTCCTGAAGTCATATCTTGAAACCTGATGGTCACATTACTCTGTTGGTACATTTGCTGACTCTGGGCTGTAACTTATACATAAGTGCTTAGATATCAGCACTTGACTCTGTGCCACAAACTTCAGTCTGTGGCAAAATTTAATCTGCTCTGAATAAATTGCAATCTGACGGGAGGCTTGCCACAAATCAATGGGCAGGGGTTGAGAAGCAGTTTAAAATAGCTGTGATACCCAGGGGGAAGACCTCTGAGTAAAAGCCGACAAGCAAGCAAAGTGAGCAGCCAAAGCGAGCAACAAGCCCTCCTGAATTTCAAGGGTCTGTCCCAGATGTGACCATTACCTTTAACTTGCTGCCACAAGGTTTATGCCATGCTCAGAAGCAGCTACAATAGGCAAAGGCCTTGACTCACAAAGTGAAAGGCTTGTACAACTTTTCAGTGTGTGGCACTCAGTTTTGTGCCTGTCATCTTTCTGATCCCAGACACAGTCCTAAACCTCATGCCCAGATTTACCTGAAGAATAAATGGGATCAGAGAAACACTCGTTCTCTTAGAGCCTTTCTGAAAGATCTCCCACAAGCTTCAGCAAGTTGCCTGTATGTGGCCTATGGCAGAATTTACTAGCAAGTGAAAACACACACAGCCTGTGCCCACGTTATCTGAGTGGCACACAGCAGTAGCTTTTATTCCTGCTTACTTCTAGGTGCTGTGGAGCCTGGGGTTCAGCATGTGTCACAGACCCAGTTTCTCAAGCCTGTAAACAAGACTTCTCCGGGTTGAGCTCTGCTGTTGTACCTGTTTGACCAGAATATGTCTGATTTAAGCCAATAGCTTAATAGCTCCTGCCCTTTTTCTCCCTGAGGATCCTATGTGTACAGGACTAAGCACGTACCAGGTGTCACAGCAGGAAAGCAAATGGGACAGGCATACATTTGGTCTGGTCTCTATTCTTCTTGCACAAGCAAATGTTTCCAGACTCTTCACGGGTGTAAACCCCATATTCTGCTGATCTTCAGATCTAGCTCCAAAGTCCTTGGCCTTGTACTTAACAGGGCCTGGACATCCCAAAGCTAGCCACAAGGCTAAGACCAACATGCAAGGGCATGTGTAGTGCAGATGCCATCATTTTGAAGCTCCCCCATCCGCCAGCTTTCTGCCCCTCATTGTGAGGACAAGGCAGTCGTGCTCCACTCCTCATAGTAATCCTTCTCTGGTGAAAGGAATGTGTGGGCTTCCTGGCTGGTTTGGTGGTGAGCTGCACATCGTAGCCCCCATTTCCAGGTGTGATGGTGAGGCTGCCCGGTGGAGGAGTAGGCTGGGAGGTCACCGGGTCTGGAAAGAAGGATGCCGTGAGTGAGGGCGTGATGATCGGGTGATGTGGAAACATCACCTCATGAAACACCTTTTGGTAGCCTGGGGTAGTGCCTAAGAGGAACATTCCCAGGTGCAGTGTTAACTACAGTGATTAAAATATCTGCCAAGAGCAAGCAGGAGGTGTGGTGGTGAGGCCACCTCGCCAGCCAATGGAGGCAGTGTTCAAACACGCTCTAGTGGCGTGGTGGAGATGAGGAAATGGTCTCTACCAGCTGCCTATAGATGTGTCATAAGATTTGAGATAAATAGCTGATCATTTTCTCTGTAAGTGACTAACGTAAGGTTAAGAGATGGGAGGGAGCTCAGCAGAAAGAATTCAAATCCGGCGCAAGGCAGGAAATTCGTACCAGACGGGTGCATTTGTAAGACTTGGCACTGCAGCCTCATGTGTTAACCCTGTGGTGGGGTGAATAATTTACTTGCTGTGTAGTATTACTCTTCCAGTCCCTATTTCTACCTTTACCTCAAAGTCACTTTCAAATGTGGTTTGAAAACCACCAAGCCTGTGCCCTGCTAGAGGTCAGAGCAAGCAGGGGCTGTTCCTCTTCCACAGCAAGGAGCCTGGAGCTCTAGGACAGAAATGCTATGGATATTCTTACTTTTTTATTTTCTTCTTATTATTATTATTTAATTTAGAGACTGGATTACTACCAAGCATTCAGCATAGGTTAAAATCATTTAGGAATTTGAGGTAGTGCAAAATGCAGCTATATGTATTTTCAGAAGTGACAGGGGCAGGGGAACCCTATGCTCACGCTGCAGGAGCTGCCCTGGCCACCGCTGAGGGCTGGACAAGTACAAAGGCCCCAAGTCATTTGGGGTCTTCCCACCCTGTAAGCATGCCTCTAACTCGATGGGACCCTGGAGCTACCAGAATGCTTGAGGATAGTGGCTCCTTTGACTGGAGAGAGATGATACAGATGAGGTGAGAGAACAGAACAGGTTTCGTGTTGGGCCTCCTCAGCTTCATACAATACAGCCTGACTATGATTTTCATGTTTCAAAGTACATAAATGGTGCTGTGCTCATCTCCATGTGCTGTAGCCCCAGATGCGACCTCCCACAGACCAGCAGCTGTATTTTGTAGCCTTTTTGTAGAAGTTAAACATAGACAGTAATTCTTTGAGTCTAGTAAGCTACGAGGTTAGGCCTTTTGACTAGCAACTCACACAGTTTCTGACAGAGCTCTCTGTGGTTGTTTCTGACATTTTCTGCAACAGCAACCCATTCTGTGACAGAGGTTTTTGATGACCCAAGCTTCACCTGACTCTAGCCACACCTCTCCAGCAAAACTTAATGTTGTCAGTCAAACCTTACTCTGCTAGATAACTAGGAAATGGGTTTCTTTCCATACCAGGAAATGGTCATTTATAAAGGAATCCAGTCACGTGCTGAATTTAGGATCATCATCTCATCTGACAAGAAGGCCTTTCTTCCTCTTTGCTGTTTGAAAGAGACCCTATGGTGGAGATAACATCACTATCAAAGGCACTAGCTCTGGGTATCTGTGAAAGAACAGATCTGCTGCTCTGCGCTATGCAGAGAAAATGTAAGTCACCTCCGGGCACCTGAGGTGGGTCTTATAATTGTTTTTTAAAATCAGATGCCCCTCAGGGGAAGAAATAGGATGTTTCTGGCTGGTACTAGCAGGAAAGCAAAGAAGCACGCATACACCATGCACTTAACTACATTAGGAAGCATTATTACTGCAGGAACCAGATTTAAATGAGGTGAGTAATTCACAAACGAGCAACTTTGTTTACAACAGCTGTTGCAATCAGTGTGATGAGTTAATCAATGGCCAGGTGATGTCATGCAACTGAGTCACAAGTTTGAGACAGAAGAACCTTGTAGGTCACCAGTCCTGGCCCTTGGCTATTCTGCTACGGTTCCCTGCAGCTCATTTCTGCGCTGTTTTCTTAGTCAGGCTGAAAACACACCTCATGTGACGGGGCTTTTGCCACGAGCTTCTGAATTTTTCCACTGTGAGATTTCGTTGCTAGGAAAGGGCTCCTAAAAATGCAGCCTCATCGTGTCAGTTTATCACAGAACAGCAGAACACAAAGCTGGAAGAGACTCAGAGATCATCCCGTTCATTTCTATGCCTAAAGACAAATAAAACTAGAATTACAACATTTCTGACAGACATGTGTTTACCCTGCTCTGAAAGGTCTCAAGCCTCTTCCGGCAATCCATTTCAGAGCTTGCCTGCTCCTGATATTACAAAGTTTTCCTAATGCCTTAATGCTTCCTGTTGCATTTCATACCCACTGCATTTCCATATCTCTCCTGAAGAGACATGGTTTACAGTTGTCACCTTTTTATTTTCCTTGCAATTTTTTATACCAGATGATTATTTTTTTCCCCACTCTAGTGAGAGGATAAAGTACAGACTAATTGTTCTGCAGTTGTCACATCATAACATGTTATCTCTGAATCTTCTTCTGTGTTACTCAATCTTCTATCATCTATAAGAAATTTTCATCACCTGAGTCTTACTCATATTTAGCTGGGCAAAGTACAGCTTGGCTTAATGCTTCCAAACTGGCCAAAATAGTGTTATGAAGCCTCTCTTTAAAAGTTAAAAAGCAAATTTTGCTTTGCGTCATTAATAAATTTACTCTAACAGCTGAGGAGGACATTATTCCTGGTCAACAACAGAAGAACTGAGGTCAACAGCAGTGCTCGTGCTATGTCCACATGCCTAGAAGAAGGCTCAGGTAGCTCCAGAGGAGATCTGAGCACTTGGCTACACAGCTGCAAGCCAGATAAGCAGTGACAGGGCAATCCTCCACCTTTGACACTTCCTGGCATGGTCTAGTCACCTCTGTGCTATCAAGCTCTTTCGTCCCCCCAAACTGGTTGGCCCCATTGCGACTGCCTGCTGGGAATGCTCTGGTGTGCCAGGAGAGGCTGGGAGCTGTTCGCAGGCTGGGGCCAAGCACTGGTCTAGCAGTGTCAGGGCAGAGATGAGGCTGCTCCGGCACCTCCGCCTGCGCCCTGCCTCTGTTTAGTTTTGCAGTACAGGAATAGCCTTGTGTCCTATTTCACTGGCTTAAGCACAAGGTCATCTTTTCTCTGTGTTAGCTTTGCTCCCTAAGGTCAGCAGAATGACTACGGATGCTGGCATAGTTAAAGGAAAGATTTGATGCATTGTGTCTGCTTTAAAACAATTTTCACTTAGGTCAGTTTGCATTTCCAAGCACACTAAATAGGAAAGCTGTTTTCTAGCAGTCACCTTGAAAAAGAGGGTATGCTAAACAATATACAAAAAATAATTCAATAAATACTACTTTTTCCCATTAATTGCAGGACTGAATGAAAGCTCCTTAGGGTTGTTTTCCAAATGCAAGCAGGAGCAGAGATTAGACAACTCTAAAGATCAAATACTTAACTGCAACATTAACTGTACTTTTAAACTGCTGGCAGGGATCCTGGAGAGTCCCGTGGTTGTTACACCAGCACACAAAGAATGTTTTACGGGACTGTCTCTGATCAATGTTTTTCAGAGGAACTGAATGCAAAAGCAGCAGCACTATTGTACAATTACCAACTCTGTTGCAACACACTGTTGACTTCTCTGCTAATGAAACGTACTGTTTTCCTGCGGCGATTCCTATTATTATGTTCCTATTTATTTAACCATGTACGTGATTTATCAGGAACTCTGATTGTTATTAAGAAAGAAAGACAGACAGAAAGAAAAAGGGAGAAAAAGAAGCAACAAAACAAAGAAAAAGAATAAGAAAAAGAAAACAAAGAAAAAGGAAAAAAAGAAAGGAAAGAAAGAAAGGAAAGAAAGAAAGAAAAAGAAAGAAAGAAAGAAAGAAAACAGAAAAAGAGAGAGAAAGAAATACACCAGAAATACAAACATAAAATGCATAAACACTGTGAATTTGATCTGATATTTCATGTTCTATATATTTTGTATTAACACTGAGCTGTCAACTGCTATGATATCTTCTAGCCAACACCTTGGTCACCAAAGCAACAAGAGGCATCTTGAACTCAAATGAACACATGCAACAGGAATATGTAATTAACTTAAATCCCATGTTTGCATGAAACAGGCACCTGCATTTCAATTAATAATCTAGCCTGCAAAAATATTTATATTCTTTTCCTTATTGGTGCAGCAATACCAGTACTTTTGTTCTGCTTCTGAGAATGGAAAGGATAGTCTTCTTGCTAAAATAATGGGCCATATGGAAAGAGATCTGTTTCTAATTCAGATGCTAGACTTCCTTGGTAACCCGGAGTAAGTCATTTAATCAGGGTGTATCTCAGTTTCTTCATTTGGAAAATGGAATTAATAATACTTCCTGGCCCATAAGGTTGTTGAGAGAGTCGGTAAATTGTGTTTCAGGAGCATGGTGCAATCCTTAATGGCAGGCTCCGGGTGCATGGTATTACCATGCAGAGAAGGGCTACGTGTCAGACCTCTACTGTCTTCTCCTAAAGGTGCCACCCCAAATTTACTCTTTCTGTCATCCACACAAAATGTTATTCTAATTATACATATAACAGAGTGTGTGAGTGTAATGAACATTAATGGAACTCTTAAGAACTGCATCTATCAGAATTGGGTGATTTTTTTTTCTGTATTTTTTTTCCAATTCCTTCTTATTTGTTAGTATTTCATTAGCCATATTTAAATGAGAGATAGTTCAGGAAAGGGATAATTTCAAGCCTTTTCTATGTGCTCAGTAAGATCTCTTGGAGTATTCTGGGTCTTGTATAGCTTGAGAACAATAAAGAGCAAAATGAGTTCTTTTTTTTTCTGGTGAACATCTGTGCTTGAAAAATTTGGAGATTTGAACATAAAGGACCATGAATGTTTTCAGAACACACATTACCAGAAAACCTGGCTGTATTTGAATGTTAATTTTACTAAACACCAAAGGAAAATCTTCCAAATCATTTTATTTGTGGAGCATGTAGAATTAGTCCTTTCAATATAAAATTTCAGTATGAAATAAGAAATAGTATACAATGTAGTTTTTCTTCAGTAACTTTTCTTTCTAGTTTAATAGAAGGATGACTGAATCCCCTCATCTCTAGCAAAACTGGAAGCTCACCCTTTTCATTAGATATTAATTCATTTCAATGTCTTACAATTGTGGCTTTAAAAAAAAATGAACTCGCTATTCATTCTCAGAATGCATGCATATTCTGTGCATTCAGAAAGAGGTTATCACACTAGCTATGTGCCACCTCAGCTTTGGGGCTCTGACTTGGAAAGCACAGCCACTCTTGAGGATCCTGTGCTGTCTGCCAGTAAGGGACAACTCACGGGACAAAGTCCCAATTTTGCTGTGCAGCTCCTTAACTTCAGATTTCTCCAAATGGGCTGAAATGGGCCCCTTCTGTCCTACAGAATACCTTCTCTTATCCTGCTGGGTATTACAGATCTTCCAGTACCATAGAGGCCAGGGATGCTGCTATATGAAAAGATCTTCTCCCTAAGTAGCAGGGTAAGACTACAGCTCTGCCTCAGTCCTTTGCATTGGGCATCCCCATTCTGCAAAAGAATAAACAGAGCTTGTGGTCCATGTTTCTTCAGGGCTCACAGGGATCCCCTGCTTCTGAGCTCTCTCTAGCAGATTATATAGAGTTTACCAGCAGATGATTAATCCCTGCTGGAAAGACAAAACAAACAAAACAAAACAACAAAAAAAACCCACATGAAAACTGAGATGGTGGAAAAAGAGGGAATTGAGAACATCTCTCAGTAAAGATAAAAAGTGAGGATGTGGCTTACAAAGGAATTGCAGAGGAAGTCTGTATTACAGCAGCTGGGTTTCAAGGACAGTAACTGAGGCCTGGATATATTAACTTCTGTATATAGTCAATTAACTGTATTCTTTTTTTTTTTTTTTTTTTCCAGATTCCACTGATGAAAGATCCTGGTTGGATTCGAAACGTCTGGACTCGCAATCTAAACGTAAGGAATTTTATTGTCTATTTGCTTTCTAACTCCAGTGCTGTACGGCAGGCCTAGCTTGAAGCTAGGCAGGTCCTTGGGAAAAGGGGATAAGGCAGAGATTAATGCTTGGCCACCTCCCAGTACCCAGCACAGCACGTCCAATCTCACCCTCTGGACACCGTGTGACCAGATGCCCAATGGGGCACTGTTATCTCTGTGAAAGGTTGGGAGACTGTGCAACTGTGGCCCTCACATGTGGCTGGTACTAGCAGGGTAAAGATGGAAACATCAAAAACAAACCAACAAACAAACAAAGAAGGAAATTTGGCACTTAGCCTGGGCAATAAGAATAAAATAAGCAAAGCTGAGGCAAATGTGGGTTAAAGGACATTTGCAAAGCCAGGGAAAATGTGCCCAGGCACCGCTGCTGCTGCTCTCCTGGAAGGCACATCTGTGAGGTAGTGGCCTTAGGACAGGCAGCCACAAATTGGACAAATGAACTCTCAGGAGCAATAATGAGAGAAAGGACGGCATTTCCCATCCCAGTTAGCAATCTGCTACTGCTGAACGACTGGTGAAGGGGGGAAAAGGCAGAGACAGGGAACAACCTGCTGCCTTCCTAAGTGACTCTGGACCGTATTCCTCAGCAGTGACCTACTCTTATGGAGATGGTGGGGCAGAGGATTTACAGGCTGACGTGTTTTAAATCACATGTAGGACCACAGCATTTCTACCCAGCACCAAGCAGTGCCACATAGACACATCCTCTTACCTGAACTGTTGGAGTCCCTGTGGATCTCTGTGTGGGTTTCACAGAACATTAGCCTGGGTGGAGTATCACACATCACATTGCAATCTCATGTAGATCCTGCTCACATGTTTCCACGCAACCTACACCGGTGCAGTGTAGAAGATATGCTATGATTTATGGAGGAACCTTCCTGATTTAGGAGGCTGTGGCTGACTCACAGGTAGCTAGCTCCTCTGTGTGCTAGGTGGTTGTGGAGTCTGGCAGCTTTTCAGTTTGGGTCTGACAGATGTAGGTGAAGATTTCCATGGAGCTATGCCAACACAAATTGAGGATCTAATCTATATGATGAATTTAATATTAGCAATGTCATGTAAAGTGGACGGGTGGATAAGTCAAACAGGCAGGCTGAAATGAGGGTGAGGTTGGCTGCTGTTGGGTCGGGTTGGGTTTGCATATCCATTTCAGTATCTGAGCTACGTAGACAGAAAGGAACCTGGGAATTCAAAATGCAAATAAAATAAACAGGGAAGAAGCTCCAATTAGCAAGGGACAGCACAAAATCTGAAAATTAAACACATCTAAAGCAACAGTATGGATGAGATCTTTCCATTCCAAACTTGAGCAACATCTGGATCTGCATTCAGGTGAGATTCTGAACTTTAGAGTATCTCCTGGGCAAGTGAAACATGTCTTGTGAACTTGTACTGAAGTTTGAAGGAAGCGAGGATAATGCATTATTGTAAGATTATACTTTCCGAAGTATCACTGTATGTTTTATCTGTGAAAAAATTTGAATGTACTTTTATAGCTCATTATTACGTCATTTGTCCTAGACTACTCCTAATGTAGTATAAAAATAACTGAAGAAGATGAGGAGAAGCAATTTTGTAACATAGACGTGCAATATTTAAAACACGCTACGTGGAAGGGAAATCACAGGAAATTAATGAACCACTAAAATAATACAAAGAGTGTTGCAGACGAGACATGCTAGCACTAGGTTGTACCTATGTCTGCACAGACACGGCAGCAATTTTGCAGCCCGCAGTATGAAACAGAAAGTGAGAAAACCGCATCAAACAGACTCTGCCATAGGAAACAGAATTACACAGGGTAAATGACATGACCTGGACAAGGTAGATGAGCAATAGCGATGATCCCATCCCCAGGCAAGCAACATGCAAAACATACAGGGTGAATGAGCTGGGCTGCAGGGGAGGGGCATCTGATATCACCGGGCTGACTACATAGGCAGGCTTTTTTGTCCGTGCCCAAATTGCAGTGTGGGGGTGGGCATGGGGAAAAACAGGGTGTCTGAAGAGGTCAGATCAGAAGCAGACATGTACTTTGACATGACTCTGAGCTACCTGTGGGTATGACTTTGCTTTTTTTTTTTTATTCTGTTAAATAGATTTATTTTCTATATTTTCTGACCAGGCCTTTGTCAGCTTCTTGTACTACTGCAGAGCTCGATACAAAACACTATCTGCTTGCCTACTCATAGATTTGCTTTTGTTTTAATGTAAAAAAAAATCACCTGTTTCAAACAATGAGCAAGACCCTTTGCTTGTGTAAATCTGCAGAGGTCACTGGTTTGAATGGGATTATCTTGCTGTGTGTGGACGGAGCATGGGGCCTGAGTTCTCTTTGCGCGTGATCTGCTGAGCACAATGTCGCTAGCCTGCAATGGGAAAACCAGCTCACATTGCTTTCACAGGCAGAAGCTGCTAGGTTTGAGGCTGTTCATGGTCTGTAGATTTTTCTGCAGTAGATAAACTGTAAGGTAAACTATAACGTTGGTATCAGGACTGGGGCAAAGTCTCTGATGAATTCTCAGGTTTGCATAACAGAATATGTAAAGCATTCAGGCTGCCAGGACAAAGGCAGAATGTGCGAGACCTAATGAAATGGATTTCACTAACTTCACTGAAGTAAATGATTGCCATGGACTTATGCAAAATGTTTGTATATAAGAAACATTGATGTCAAATGTATGGAACAGGGCGATATAATTTTAACGATGTGCTAATTCCTGAATGCAGCCATTTTATCAAACAAAATAAACAAACAAACAAAAACACAACCAAGAAATACTTTTTAAAAGTTCTGTATGTGCAAGTGCTTGTAAGCTTTTTTAAAGTTGTGAACAGAAATACATGGACACAGGGTTACCTTCATTGCCTTTTATGTAACGGTAGAGTCTAGAGAACGATAAGGAGAGCAGACAGAGTTCATTAGGGTTTCTTTGACAATACTTTAATACTGGACCAACCAAAATTGTTTCAGATTTCTCAGTTCAGCATTGAATTAGATTTCCTTACAATGGATTATTGCTTCATGAGAGACATTTGAATACATCACACTTTTTGGTCAGATTACATATCCATAATAACCCTCTTTTCAGCCCGGTGTTCCACTTGCTAAAAGCTTGTGTCTGCTTTATACTTAGACTCATTTATATTTCAAAGTCTTTGTTCAAATATTAGTATTTAAATACTGAAATTTCCCATTGGGATAAAATTACAATATCTGCTCGGCCTCCAACACAACAGAAAAAAAAAACAAACAAACAGAAAAAGGAAATATTTACTTAAAATCTGCAGGCTGTAACTCCTCCATTCAATACTTCATTTTCAAATTCCAAATTGGCTGATATATTCTTAGTCACACCAAACTTAAGTTTAGTTTCACAAATAATTAATTTTAGACTGATGCAGATGAAGTGTATAACATTCATTAGCACGATCAGGGATTATTGTGCCATGACACTTTTGGAGAGCCTACACTCATTTTGATGTCAAGAATATTTGGAGGGAAGGATTTACTAGTGGGTTGTCATGGACACTTCTCCCATTCATATAAATTTGAACATGAAACTGAAATAAAATATTTTCATGATTTTGCAAAGCCAATCACATCTGTTAACCATATAATACTCCAGACGCAGAAATCATGAGTGAATCCAGTTCATTACATAACATCCCATAAGTATATGCACATGCTCACAGATGTACAGAGAGATATTAGGTGCAAATTTGAAATCAATTACAATATTCCTGCTTTAAAATACCTGACTTAGTGGCACCAGTAAGAATTTTATGTATGTCCTGAGCCTAAACTAAGAGAGTGAACATGCTTAGATAAAGACTGCAGTAAACAACCTTATGTACTGATTAATTGCCTGGATTTGATGCAAGAAATTAAAGAGAATTTATTGTCCTGTCACTGCATCTGCATAGATTTAATTCTGTGCCTCAATTTGTGTCCAGGATTTCAGTACAATCTTGATTATTATCTTTGTCAGTAACAAAGTATTTTTGAGAACAAATCATCTCGGAAGCAGTAAGATTGTTAGCCAGAATTGTTAGCTCTGACAGCAAGTAAGACTGAAAAGATCATTTTTTAAAGCCAAATATATTTTAAACATTATTTTTTCCATACTACTCAAATTTTGCCTGAAAAAATATTATCACAAGCATTCAAAGGATGGCTATACTTCAAATCCAGAACAAGCACAGTCCCTGTTATAAACTGTAATTACTAAAATCCCAATGGAAGAGAAGTGCAAAGAAAATGAAAGGGTTACCCCCAAACAGTACCTCATCTCTTCCTCTGAGCCATCTGATGCTGAGTCAGAGGCTGGAGATCAGAGAGATCTAAAACCTGTGCTGCCAGGTGCTGCTGCCCAGCTGAGGTCTCCTCGGAGCTCAGCACAAGGCAATGAATGGAAATAAAATCCTGAGGGCTAAAGCTCTTCGCCAGGCTCGTACTTGTGCTCTCGTCTCGCTGTAACAGAAAGCCCCCCAGAGGTAAAGCTGGCCCCCTTCAGCTTGGGGTGCAGGATCCAAACGTGTGGCACATCTGAATTGGGGGAAAGTGGAGAAGTGCCTTTTTAAGAAATACACAGACATTTTTGACTTCAAAGCCAAGTATACCTGCTTCTCATAACTACAGGCAAACGAGACAAAGTGAAATCATTGAGAAGCAAACGTGCAGAATGACCACCATCAGATACTGGTCTGCACAGAAGGGAAGAATTTTTCTGTCACAGTGACAAACACCAGATACCGTTACTTTTATTATAAAACCTACTTTATTCACATTACTCTGCCAGTGGAGTTACAGGATAAGCTTCAATATGAGCTCTACTAGCACATAATGCATTGCCTACCATAAGAAAAGCTGTATAAAGCATATCTCTGTTTCTTCCTTTACCTTAAGTTGGCTATAGCTGTTCAATTTTTGCTAGCTACAGGAAAGTCGGACTAGTTTGCATAGTAATGAGCTAACAATACAGGGAATTAATGTGATGTGCTGCTTTGCAGACCCTAAGCAATAATTTTAAGAACCCGTTTAGTAGGATAATTCAATATTCGCAGGCAGCCTGATGCAGATACTGTAGACATTAGTATGAAGAAAGCAACAATCTTCCCAACAGAAGGAATTGGTTTCTGAATATCTTTTCAGGATTAAGGTCACTATTTTAACATCGCTGTTTTCGTTTGCAAGAGATACAGGGACAGCAAAGAAAAGATTATAACCTGGGAGGTACAGCAGCTTTGTTCAGAGTTCTCAAAGCATGTTTTGTACTATTTTGTTCCAAACAAACAATACTGATCATCTTGTTTTTCATTTGCTGTGCTTTGAAACCAGTGTTCTGGGCAAAATGCATGGAATTACTGGATTGAAGAAAAGGTAGCTTTGGGGCTGGAAAGCATTTCAGTCCAAAACAGGATGGAGGGTTTTTCTGTGGAGTTGTATATGATCTTTCATTTCTGGCGTGTGTGTACATTTAAACATCAATATGCCTTTTGTCTGAGCAGAGCACAGGCCTGTGTTTGAACATGCCTGCTCAGGAATTCTGGGCTTTGGCTGAGGAAAGAGCATGTTGATGGTTTCACTCTTATATCCGTAATCTCCTATATTGTGATTGATTTGACAGGATTCACGATTTTCTAAGCATCCTAAGATTATATTTAGAGAGCTCAAGCTACCGATTTGGGCTAAATTACTTCCTGATGAGACTGTGCTGGTACAAATGGACCTCCAACAGGGCTGATATATTTAGCCTCCCTTGTTCATCATTTGAATACTCCTACCCTCTTTTGCTTTGGCTGTGTTTGGATCATAGGAGTCAATGCATGCCTCTGTTTCTCAGTAGCCAAATATTCTGTAGCAGAGAGCTGAGTTCTTACTGTGGAAAGAGTTCCTAGAATATAAAGGAAGCATTGAGGTTTTCATGGTTTTGCAAGGCTGGATGTGGATCTGAAAAAAAAAAAAAAAGAAAGGCTCTTTTAAGATCTTTCATTGTCAAGACGTTACATTCTGAGAAGGCAAAAAATATCTTCAGTAGTTCACTGACTACAGATCCCCCTTTTGGGACTATTTTTTTCAGAGAGGGACAGGTAGAAAACAGTGTATCTGTCACAATACCAAGTCCAAAAGTACTTACTTCAAAATCAAGTTTGGTTATGCAATACAGGCCTGATGGCAGGACAGCTGATATGCGTCATTAGATGAACATTTCAGTACATGATCAGTGCCTCTTGCCCTGCCTCTAATTCCCTTTGTAACAGTTCCTGGAAAATAACAATCCTACAATCTGACAAAATAATCCTCAGGTTCTCCTTTCACCTTCACTCCCCCTCTTCACTGACTTAGATTTTGTAGTCCTTCTGAGGGCATTACAGCCCTTCCGAGGATGATATCATCACCTCACCTCTTAGCATGAGGACAAAGAAGGAAGATAAGAAATATCTAACAGGAGATGATGTCTAAGAAATCATCTAGCATGCATGTAACTGGAGGGAGTCAGCAGACAATTACAGCACTGTGACCATATGGAAAGCAAAATCCAAAAGCTGAAGCTGGCAAAGTACAAGGAGCGCAGGTGGGGCAGACTTTACAGCTGGTGCAGGCCAGAAGCATCTGCCTAAATGTGACAGATGGAAGTGACTGACAAAAACAAGATTTTTTTCCCATGGAATAAAGAATAAAATCTGTCCTGTTTAGCTTTATGTTGGACAAGGATGGCATTCTTCCTCTTTTTGAGGTTGTTTTCTCCTCAGATCTTGAAGAAGCTGACACTGATACAGTGGAAACAGTCCCTCGCAGGAGCAGAGACAAAGCAAAACCAGCAGGATAGACAAAACTGGCAACAAGTTGAAGTCAAAGGGACCAAATGTTTTACAAATCTCTGCAACTAAATAACTTCTGTTTGTACTTTTTCTTAAAAAGTTTTCAAAGAAGTCAAGCAAATTAAATGCCAGGATTTACACGCTGCAGTAACCAGCACTACTACGCCTTCAAATGAAGGACAAATTCAAATACTAGATAATTGTACTTGAAGGGAAAAGAAAAATAAAGGGAAAAATTAATGTGAACAGGAGAGGGGATTCAATTATTCATTGAATGTACCATAGGCGCTACATTAAAACGTCTACTTACTTACATTAGGAGAATTATTGTTTTGTTAAGATGATGGGACATTTAATCGGATAATTACAGAACAAGAGTCCAACTATTTTCTAATGTTTATTCTGGAATAAAACTAGATCGGCTCTTTATACTGCTTGAGCTACTGAGTTTAATACAGCGAAAATCAGCAGCAGATTCCAGAGCCATCTTTGCTTACGAGCTTATTATAAATTAACTAAAAGCTCAACTTTTCTATTTTCTGAATCCTTTTTACATGCACAGTATGCATGCATTAACAATGGCAGTCATTCATAACCCAGGCATTACGTGCCTGAAGAAGAACTCCACTTTTAGTGGGGGGAAGGCCAGACATGACTGATAGTGCATTAAAAAATTAACTTTTTGGTTTGAGTGGAAATTTTGGTCACTAGCCAACATACTTGCCAGGAAAATCTAGTGCCCCAAGACAGAACTGAACTTTTTATTATTTTTTTTTTTCCTGCATAAACTTGCATACTGCTTTCTAGTAATCTTGAGTTTTGTTAAACTTTCTGTGCTTTTCGACTTTTTTTTTTTTTAACCTAGTTTTATTAATTATCAAAAGACTACACAGGCCAACTTTTTTATTACTTGTCTTTTCATAGTAACTGTGAGCCCCGATCATAGGCTAGACCTCCACTGTGCCAGAACTGTAAGCACACAAACTGAATAGACAAACTGTGAGCTTTTTGGGACAGGAATCAAGAGTTAGGTGAGTCATAACGGATGAATGCAGATCAGTGAAGGAATATAAAGAAACCCACATCCACGACCACTGGAAAGCTTGTATGGTATAAAAGATTATGTACTAGTGCTTGGTTATCTAGACAGATGTAGCTGTTGAGAATAGTTGTGAGCCAAAGTGCTGCATAAATAAGGATTTCAGAATCAGTTAGCAGAGGTTGGTCCAGAATTAATCTGAGGAACACTGTCCTGTCCTGTGGTCACACCAGCAGTAAGAACAGCAGCACTAAGATGATCTCCTGCTGTTAACAGAAGCTTATAGTTGCTGTGCAAGCATTTGGCACTCTTCACAGCATCTTATTTCTATCATGGCTATATTTTCACAGCAACGTAGGAAAACATGACCCAGCACAGAAAACCATTACAAATGTAGAGCATTATTTTGCGGGCTATTTTACGTCAAGCAGCAGATGGCTGGACATGGTAAATAGCTGAACACAGTACAGTATTTTCCAATGGTGAGGCTCTTTACTGGATTTCTGAAAGCAGCAGAGAAGGGCGGGTGTTGCTGAGGCTGTGGAAAGACAGTGGTTTTGATTCGATGTGTTATGATTATGTTTTTATTTAAATGTAGCAGGGAAAGACTGTAGTGGAATGGTATGTTAAAGCAGTCTTGGACTGTTACAGCCGGAGGACACCACCCACTCAGAGGGAACATGATACAGGATTGCATTCCACATGAATGCAGCAGACAGAGCTCTGGTCAGGATCCACAGGCAGCACAGGCACAGCATCTTGTACTTACGGCAGGGATGGTGCTATTCACCAGCAGGTCTCATCGCCTGCAATGACTGCTGACAAGGAATTAGATATGATATGCCTGGGAAAAGAAAATGCAGGTGTTTCTGGGCTCAGTTGCATATTGTTTTGTCTTTGGGAATAAATGAACATCCATGTTTGTTGTGCCCTGGCAGAAACTGGCGTTGCTGACTTTGTTCTAAAACATAGATGAAATTGTTAGCGTATTTCTGTAACTGGAAATGGAGAACAGCAAACAGGAATTTGAGTCTGTGAGAGTGCATCAGGCTCCATCACCCAGCAGTTCTTGTGAACTGTCCAAAGATTAGCCAGCGCTGAGCCAGAGTTAACAAAACTACATAAAACTGCGGAAGAAAAAGAAGTTCAAAGGATTACAATTGGGTGATGAACTAGGGGAAACTGCAGAGAGATTGCTTTACAGTATAACTGGAAAGTTAACAGAAAATGGAAGATTTAATTGCTAATTACTCAACGAGGAACTCTTCCCAGGCTTCAGCTGTGTGTACGTGGTGGGGACTAGAACATGTAGACACATGAAAAAAGACCTCTGAAAAACTTGTTTTCAAGCCTAACGTTGGCAGGCTCTTCTTCAACTAATGTATGAACTTTGATCCTGTTTGTCTGTGCACATTTTCTGTCCTCTTTTTTTTTTTTCTGTGTTTTTTTGTTTCCTGCTCATTTGCTTTGCACTTAGCACCACCTACTTCCGCTTGCTGTAAGCTGACTTGAAAAGTGCGGACAATTCCTCTATCGGATAACTTTTATAATGGCTGTCCGCTTCCCAGTTTAATTGCACAAGACACGCAGTGCAAATGGATGTTACAATAGGGTTTTAACGGAAGGCAACCAGTATCTGGCGAAAAACTTATTTTCATCAGATTTATGTGCTATGATATTGAAATAAGTGCTCCCTACTGCCTCCAGCATTTGAATTTGGGACCCCTGACTTTCCAGGACTCCTTGCCTTTCCAGGACTTGCTCAGCAGTCCAGGCAGAACAATCCCCCCTTTCCACTCCCAGCTTTTCCTCAAGATGGGGGTGAAAAAGAGGGAGGTGGGGGGGGGGGAGAGAAGCTATTTCCCTGCTTATTGTTTATGAACGTGAAGGGATGGTTTAAGTGAGCGCTGCCACTACTGTCCCCACAAAAAGGGCCAGCTCTCCACAGCAGCTCCCGTTCTGGCAGCGGTCTGACTGACCTCCCTCCCCTCCATCCCCCAGCACTGTCCCTGACAAACACCAGGCGCTTTACACCCAGGCCCTACAGAGGATAGGCCCAGCCGAGCCAGGCTCTTCCACGTTAACTCTGCTCCCTGCAGCTGGCCCAGGGCCCTGCCTACCCCTCAGCCGCCCCCACGACCCCCGGGGCCCCCCGAGATGGCGGAGCTCCAGCAGCCGGGCCTGCTGTGCCCGGCAGGAGGCGGGTCCCGCCCGGGCACGGTCGGCCCCGTCCCGGGGCTCCCTTCACGCCCGCCCCGGTCCCTCCTCCGGGGCGGCCCCGGCGCTGTGGCTGCGGCGGGCGGAGCGGCCCCAGGCAGCCTGGGCCGAGGAGGAGGAGGCGGAGGAGGTGGGTGCCGGGGCTGTGCGGTGGGGAGGAAGGGATGGATGGGGAGAGCTGGACCCGCAGCTGCCTCCCCGCTACCCGCTGGGCAGCTGCTTTTTGCCTTGCTGCTTTTTGGAGGGGGGCGACGGTGCTAGGAGGGAAGGAGGGAAGCAGCCGCGGGGAGGCTCGGGGATTGCAGAAGGGACAAAACCGTGCAGTGTTTTTGTTATCGCCGTCAGAAAGAGGAATTGTGCAGAGGCCTGTGCCGATAAGGGGAGCCCAGCGCTGATGCTGCAGGCCAACCAGCAACTAATTCCTCCTTTCGCATGTAAAGTCATCAGCCTCGATAGGCCCATTAACCTCTGATTCGGTTTGGTCCGGAGAGGGTTTTGGTGTGCTTTGTTTGTTTTCTCGGTGGTTTTAACTGTGTCAGTGCTGTCTTAGGAAAAAAAAAAATACTGGCAGATGTTTAGTGTCTAAGGTTTTGCTGCCATCAGTGTATCCAGTTAGAAGCCGGACGGACATGCTTCTGTTACAGTAAAATGAGCCTAATTCCATCAATGAAACTGGAGAAAAGGTGGGAGACAGTGAAGAAGATAAAATAGGAAGGATTCAGTGATGTTAGTTTTAGGCATCAAGCCATGAAAACAGCTTCTGCTGGTTTTAGGTACTCTCTGCTTTTCTGATAGCTTTATTTCAGAGGACAGACCACCTGATAACATCTACTTAAGGGAGTTGGGCAAGTGTCAGTCTTTGGCCCTTTTCCATACCAGTGGATGTGCAGGTGTACATGTTTGTTTATCTATGAACACACAGACTCGGCAATCGCAAAAAGTATTTGAAGTATACTAAGAGCTGACTTTAAGCTGTGAAAACACTTGTATAGTTCAAAGAATGGACTTACTTTCCAATCCCACTGAAAGAAATGACAGAGTCACATGAGGTATCAGCATGGAGTGGAGCTACTGCTGTGCTTCCACTCTGATTTATATTCCTCTGACATCAGAACAATACAATAGAGCAGCACAAGACGTGACCTACAATATATTAACTTGTTACTTCAAAAGTCCTTGGTTTTAAGGATCAGTTTGTACTTTCAATTTGTTGTGAAGTTTGATTCTATCTGTGCAGTACCAAGCAGGTGTCAGTCCATTTTGTATGGTTTTGGTGGTGTTAGTTTTCAGTGCTGATACCAGGGAAAGATTGGGAGAATTGGGAGTATTTGGGAAGGTGGTGGGTGACCACGGTCATAGATTTAAACTGGTCATGAAGTAGTTCTCTTGGATATAGCCACCCTGACTGTGGGACTAGAGGCCAGTCCTCCCTCTGTTTACATGTGAGGATTCATTACAGGTTTTGAGTCTTTAGCTTGAGTCTGTGACTTCAGCTGCTCTCAAGAGAATAGCCTACCGTTTACGGGACCTTTATCAAGTATTGGACCACATAATGTTTCAGTTATTGTAGTGAAGGCGGTGGTGGAATCTTTAGCAATACCAGAACCGAGTCACCTGAAAGTCAAAGTCTGTGTCTGGGTGCGAGCCTGGGTGAGCGAGCAGGTTCTGGGAGAGATGAGCAGCTTGGAAGAGGTTTGACATTTGATCCATTTGACTCAGTGGCCATTATAAGAACTTGCAGTTTTTGGCACTGTGCATGGCTAACTTGGAATAGGAGTCAAATAGTTCCTAATAGAATTAAGCCCGGAATAATCCCATGCCTAAAGTATTTCTGCTGGCAGGAAGCAAAATGCTCTTACTCTGGTGTTGAGCCAGCTGCATGGTGCTTTCTGATTGGGGATGGGCAAGTGAATTGCACCTGTCCCCAGTTGATGAGAAGTATTGTCAAATCACCTGCAGGAATGTGGTCAGGCTCAGACCGCTGTGACTGTGATGAAGTCTGGAAAAAAAATGCACACATTCAGATTTGTGCTAGAGTCTGCTGTCCTATGGACAAAACAACCAGGACCGCACCGCCCAGCAGAGTGCTCTGGAGTTCTCCCCCCACAGCTCGTCCATATGAGGAATGTGGCTGCTTTTGGCTCCCTTCCAGCTTGTGTGTCCAGGTTTCCTTTCCCAGGACAAAAATGTGCAAGGAGAATGTTCGGCTGTGTCTTCCTCGGATGAGCTTGGCGTGCTGCCACATGATATAGCCACACTGATAGACCCCGCTTGAAACCGGTCGGAGTTAACTGTCCTCTAGATCTCAGCCTCAGTAACTTGGACAAGATGATGGCTGAATCCTGTAGCAAAGGAGGGACCTAAACTGAGGCTTGCTCAAGTCCTGCACAGTGTCTTCACTGTTGCTCTAGAGAAGGTAAATCCAGGCCCTGATTTTGCTCTGAGAGACACAGGTGCAACTTTTGGGTTCTGCCAGGGATTTTATTCAAAAAAGTGGGATTGAGATTCATGGCAGTGACCCTGGGTTGGATCGATGTTGGGTATACAAGGTAGTAAAAAAAAAGGCTTTCAAAAGTTACTAATGATTTTCAGTTTCCAAACAGAAATTAAAAGGTTTAACTGTGATAGTCACACAGCGCTGGTGATTTCACAAGATGCTGACCATTCACTAATGAATAGAAACGCCTCTTTTAAAAAAGTAGAGCATTGGTTTTTATGAACTTTTGTAGCTAAGAAGTCATCGTTACTGTGACTGCTATACAGACATGAAGGGTTTATCTTAATTTTGAAAAAAATCCCTCTAGGGAATCTTTATCTAAAATATTTCCTTCTCTTCCCTATGTTTTTATAATAAATCTTTTTAGAATGTAAGCTCTGATAAGGTTTGTCACAGTAAAGAATATGGCAATAGAAGAATTCCATTAACTGCTGTAGAGGGAGTTGGTGTTCAACACTGCAAACAGACTGAATTGCTTCAGAGTCAAGGAAAGAAATGTTTAGTGCATAATAAAACAGTAGTAGTAAGCACTTACCTAGGAGTTTCTTAAATGTTGCCACTTACTTTGCGAGTGGAATAATTCACTGAAAGGGGCCAAAGTCTGATCCCTAAGTGCAGTCCAGTCTCTCTCAAGCTTTACATCTTCAAAACAGAAACCAAGGGCAGACCAGGGGACCAGACGGACCAGGCTTGTAAAGCTGTCATCATTTCGGCGTCAGAGGCAGAGCTGCAGTGATTTATTTTAACTGAACGCTGGCTCATTAGTTTTGGCTCCCATTCAGTGTTTTGCAAGTTGTAAGGAAAAGTTCTCAGGAAAAGTCGATTTGTTTTGTGCCTCAGTTGTGGACCAGGGTCTCATCATGACCTAATGTATTAAAAGCATAACCAAAAGATACGTCCGTATCTGATGTTTTTCCTTGAGCTTTGTAACATAAAACCCATTTGGTTTGTGTTACATTTACCATAGCTACAAATGTTCCTCTCATGGCCTGCAAAACCAGAGCACAGTCTGGACTGCAGAGCCCTGGCAAAAGGGTTGGAAGGGACCTAAATGTTACCTCCATGCTAATGACTGAAACGGTGCCAAAGGCTGTGCTTGGTGGCTGGACCAGCGAGCACACTCTGTTCACAGCTATTCTGTGAAGCTCTCTTAACCTTTAAAAGAAGGCAACTGCATCTCAGCTGGTCTTGGGAGTGGTTTCCAGTGCACCTTAACTACTGCTACTGCTGATGGACTAACTGCTAGGCCTGTGTGCCTGAGAACTGCTGGTGTGCCAAAAATGTACCAAAAGCAGGTTTTGTAGTTTAAATCGATTCATTGCTGATCAAATGGTAATGGTTGTATCTGTGGTGTGATGTGGTTTGGACATGGACACAGTGACAATCTCTGTCCCAAAGATGAGGGTTGCCTCTGCCTGAACCAGTCCCAGCAGATGTTTGTCTGTCCTGGTTTCAAAATTTTCTGTACTGGAGTTTTCATATGCTCCAGAGGAAGTGTGTTCCAGTTTTTAGTTATCCTTATATTATGCTACCTAAATCACGTTTCTTCAAAAGCTGTCTGTCTTTGGAGCATGTCAAATAGCACCCATATCCCAAAATAATTCAGATGTCTTTTGGAGATGCATTATTCATTGTGTTGTGGCACCTGAGGAAATGCTGGCTCTTGCAAAAGCAAAGGATATCTTTGATTCCAATAACTGTCAGTGTCTTATTGTAGAAAATAAAGCAAAGAAACTGGAAATGGTATGGAGAAGAGCTGGGCTGGAAAAAGTGGGCCAGGAAGGGTACAATTTCCAGCTTTTCCAGTGGAATTATGGCAGTCTGGGGTACTTGTATGGAAGAAGCACATGATCTAGATGGTGGTGCATTTGAACTAAATGAGGCATCCAGTAGAGCAGGGACTTGAAGAATTAACTTTGTTAGGTCACTCTTAACTAAGTTAATAAATTTGTAAAGTAGTAAGTTACACCTAGCTATTTATCTTTTGCTTATTTTTCCACGAGATGATCAAATCTGAAAAATGACTGCTGTCTTTAACATTCAAAAGGGTTGGAAATTTCCTGAGCCTCCTGGCAGGGGATGGTAGTTAATTTGACATAAAAAATGATACTAGAAAGTACTTCTAATTTCATAACAGATGCATAATGTAGGGCAGTGGAGAGTCTCCTGGCAAAGACGAGGAGACTCAGCGCATTTGATAATCGTGACAGAAGCTGTACAGACTGCTCTCACTTGCTGTAAGCTTAGATCAGAAAGATTCTGAATTTTCCCAGCACAGGAAAATATTTTATGCTTTGTCCACTAGCTTGCCTCGATGGTATGAGAACCAAGTTTTGCTAAATTCAGTCTAATTAAGAAGGCAGTGGGGGTTAAAGTCATGACGTAAACCCGTGTTTACTGCTGGAGCTGCTGCCGCCTGGTTAGTAAGTGAAAGACTTCTTGGAGCAGCCGGAGTAAAATGCTCCTCCAAAACCACACGCAGTCTCGCCGGGGTTTGAGGAATGCTGGTTTCCTGGAGTACTGACATAGTATGGGCTGACTTTAGGTTCAGAGGATAAACTCGAAAACTCCAGACTCCAAACAATCTCAGCTTTCGTTGGCTTGTGTAAAAGTTAGGCCAAAGGGCCCACCCCCCTCACAGTCCCGTTTCTGACCTATCCCGCATTAAAACTCCAGCATCTTTTGTTCCCTACATTGGAAATATAAAATAATTTTTGTGTGTTTTCCTGAGGAAACGGGGCTTATGTGATTAACTGCCAGTCTGTTTTAATTCTGTGGTGATTTTATTGCACAGGCCAGGTTGAACCTGACAGGAGTGTACACCACCGGCTGGCCCTTTGGACGTGGCACTTTTGAAGGACTTCCCCTGCGAGGAAGCAAGCAGTGCTGTGCCTGCGGGCCTCAGAGGGTAGTGTCTAATTTTGAATTCACAGGTATAAAAATAATTTCTGTGTCCTGAGACAGGGCAGGCACTGTGGCTAAGATTTGTCACGAGCAAGAATAGTTGCAGAAGTCTCTGCTTAGGAGATCAGGAGACCTGCTGGTGTGACTTGTTGGGATGAAGCATGAGCCCTTTGGTTTGTTTTGTTTTGTCTATAACCCTCCTGAAGAGTGGGGTGTATGTGCTGTCCCAGCAGGTCCTTCCCCACCAAGGAAAAGGAAGTTGTGGCCGTGCTGCACCTAGAAATTTTGTTGTGTATGCAGACCAAGCATTAACAGGAGTGACCTACACCGTGTAATTTTGAGTCTAAATGTAGCCATCTTTAAGTTTAATGTTAGCTCAGTAAGAAATCTGTTTCTTACTGTGCTTTAGGTTAGAAAAATGCCACATAGAAACTGAAGTATTTTTCCAAAGCAAAGGTGATTTTAAAAATTTGCTTATATCTGTTAACTCTGGAGGCTCTTTTCTGAACTTAGGTCTGTGCGTGCGGTGCCTGCTTTTTAAAGAGCTCAGATGAGGGCTACCAAAATAATTAGGGGATCAGAGCTCCTGACATTTAGGAGAGGCAGGGAGAGCTCGTTTTGCTTGTCTTCAGGGTACTCAGCTACCTGTTGGGGGGTACAGAGGAAACAGAGCCAGCATCTTCTTCGAGGTGCACAGATACAGGACAGGAGGCAATGGACAAAAGTTGCAACTTGGGAAATTCTGATGAGATATTAGGGAGAAAATTGTCACTGTGAGGACAATGAGACATGGGGACAGGTGCCTGGAGAGGCTGTGAAATCTCTATCCTGAGGACACTGGGAACTCAGTGGGACCAAGGTCCTGGGCAAGCTGGTGTATGCTGACCCTCCTTTGAGCACCCTTTTGGAGCAGGTGACCTCCAGAAGTCCCTTCTGACCTGTGGTTCTGTGAGTCTGTGACACAGCATAGGGTGTGTCATGAGTTAAGGTTCTCTGTGAAACAGCTCACTGCTGGATTTGCATTCAGGAAAGTATGTTACTAACGTATGAATTGTAGGAGCCCAGCAGTGCTGCTGCTAGTTGAACACTGGAGAACTGAATATGATGACTCTTCCTGCCTTGAAGTCTTCCCATGCTGACTTTTCAGTAGGTGGCACTTTCTAGATGCCTGAGTATGGGCTGTGAGGAAACGCTTCACCAAGCAGTATTTAGGCATCTTTCTTTCAGCAGTTAGCATCTTCTGTAATGCTAAATACTTTGAAAAAGTCACTTCAGTCTCCAAAGTTAGTGCCTAGTTTTAATCTTAATCTTTTTGATATTCCATTTCCCAACTGTCAAATGAGGGGAGCATCATCACTTTCAGCAGCAGTGTAGTGACGACTACATAAAGCCCAAAGGAACATAAATAATTCTCCCTTCAGAACATGGTTTGTGTCCTGGTGCTTATGTATTGCCATAGAAACACAAGAAAACAAAGCTGTGTTTCATCTGATGTGGAGGGACTGCTGGAAAAAGAACAAAACAAAACAGGTGATCATTAATTAATTAGAACAGTTATGCATGAAAGGACCAGCCTTAATTATCACAATTCCTCACTTTACAATTTTCCGTGGTAGTACCTTCATTGTATTATTTTCGTTTGTTTGTTTCTAAATAAAAATCCCTGTTAAAAATTGGAGCTATTTTCACAGCATTTCACACTTGTATCTTTTTGTTGTTTCTGAGGGAACAGAGCTGAAAGAGAGCCTGTGTTGCTGCAGATGCTGCTGCTTAACCCATGCCGTGAGCTCAGTGCAGGGACTGTCTCTCAGGCTCTGAGCTCAGCTCTGTTCTCATGCCCATCAGCAGGAGTTTTACCATTGCCTACCCTGCGAGTGTCTCTTTTTTTGATTTCCAGGTGATGTACAGCTCAGCAGAGAACTTGGAGGTGAAGCATGTGTGTTATACCGAGTGCATAAGGACTTCCCTGAAAGCAGTAGCTCAGAATCTGCAAGAAGCGTTGGAAAAATAAGGGAGATAATAGACATTAAAAGTCCCCAATGTTCTGGAGGGTATCTGCTCAAATTCGTTCATATTCTGAGAGGCCTTAAAAGACTTTTTGAATTTTTGAGTGCCTAAGTATGTGCCCTGTCTCATGTAGGGGAGTGTGTGTATTAACAGAGCATAAACAGGATGTGCATTAACAGAGCAGAAGCGGGAAACTATGCTAAACAAATCCATGAGCAGGGGAAATAAAGCCAGCCAACCAACCATTTCATCCATCAGCATGTGCCTAATTTTTAATAAACCTGCTGATACTAAAAGTCTGTTTTAAAAGAATGGTAAAGTTGCATTAGATGGCACTCTAATGTTTGGCAGTTCTGGAGTGAAGGTTGCTTGTCAAACCTTAACGTGTATCCATTTTGTGTCTGACTTATCATAATCTTTTAACTGGAGAAATCCCGTAAAATGGGAGAATAGTCTTTGCCTTTAATGTAGTGGAAAATTAGAAACCATTCACTTGCCCTGCCCTTAAAAGCCTGTAGAAATACACAAGAAAAGTATATGCATGCTGAGAGCACAATAATTGATAGGAGGAGATGTTATTTTGGAAGTTATGCTTTTCTCTTCAGAGATAATTAGAAACTTTTAAGAGTTGCAGAGTCTAGAAGTCTGACGGAGGTTTTGAATGCAACTAATTTTATGAACTTTTGAAAGTTGTATAATTCTCCGAGTTAAAAGGTCCCTTTTTACCTTTGCCTTTCAATAGCTCTCTACACGTCAGCTGAAAATAAATCAGGTTGGAAATCCTGATTTTATGTGAAGTTATTAATTTGTGAAACAAAAGAAAAACCCATTGCTGGGATCTGAAATATCTTGGTCTCAAGTGTCTCTAAAATATAAAGCAGGAAACAAAACCTTGTTTATCTTTTGCTTTTCAGGTCCAAACCATGAATTACGTCGGACAGTTAGCAGGGCAAGTGTTTGTAACTGTGAAGGAGCTCTATAAGGGACTAAACCCAGCCACGTTGTCGGGATGTATAGATATAATCGTTGTACGTCAGCCAGATGGAAATCTTCAGTGTTCCCCCTTCCATGTACGCTTTGGGAAAATGGGAGTTCTACGTTCTAGGGAGAAAGTGGTAAGAAAATGCACACCATTGGTATGTTCTGTGTGTGGGTTGACTGGAACGGCATGAGTTACTGAATGTTTTGTGGTATGCTAGTCAAGGTTTTCTTTAGACAGTCTTTACAATGTGCTTAAATTGAGGGAAGCTTCAATTAAAATGGTTGTTACAGATTATTGCATTTCAAAGTGTAATTTGTAAGACATTGTCATAGACAATGTAAGACATTGTAATAGACAAAAGACATTTGTAATAAAAATTAAAAAAGAAATAATTATGTGATTTATTTTTGGTAGAGCAAAATTTTGAATGTGCTAATTTGGGTATGTACTCAATTTCATTATTAACTATGTATTAAGATCCCTTTGTATACATGTGTATACACATGTATCGATAGTTACAAAAAGGGAATTAATATTGAAGTAATATTTTCAGATAACAGAATGTTAAAGTCAATTGAAGCTAGAAAAAGCTGTGGGGACTTTAGATAAATGTAATCAAGCTGAATGACCTGGCAACATGATATCAGATGAGAAGTTGCCAGTGACTAAAGCAGGACAGATTATTTTAGGAAATATTGTGTAACTACATATAGTCTGAGTTTTGGTGGTAGCTATAATTGTTCAGCAGAAAGATTCAAATGTCACCGTGCACGTTCAATTTTTACATGAATTAGAAAGGAATGCAAATATTTAGGATGGATGAAAGTTGAAATTGTTAATATGCCAAGAATATCCTGTGCCCTGAAATATAACATAAATGTAGGGTTGTCCAAGTGCTCCCCAAAATACTGTGAAAATGGATTTTGTGGCAAAAATGGTTATAGGCAAAGAGAGAGATCCTCCTGAGAAGAAATGGAAATGGTTGGGGCTGTACAGCATTGAGGTAGATGTGTGGAAAAAAATCAATATGTGAATTGTGTAGAGAATATAAATCAGTTTTTATTTGTGCTTCTCGTAGTGCCTGTCTAATGAATTTGAAAGGCAGGATATTAAGAATTTCCAAGTGGAAGTACTTTTTGCACGATGCAAAATTAGGCTGTGAATTAAAAGGAAGAAAAGATTTATGTGATGAGTGAAGCATCCAGAATTACATTTAAAAAGATTCAGGACTTTGTGTAATGGATATATACCTTCCTGAGTAGAGGAGCAAGACAGCGGTGAGCTGAACAAATTTGGACAACATACTGACATTTGATGGCCTTGTGAAGGGGTGAGGAGAGAAACAGAGGAGTTTGTGTTTATTACAAGGTTTCCTATGCTTCTCTGAGAAGCATTTGTCCTGTGACAATAGTAGGACAGCTGAACAGAAACTGTATACCATAAACTTTATTTTCAGTTAAAGAAAATGTTAATTTCTTCCAGGTTGACATAGAAATTAATGGAGAGGCTGTAGATTTGCACATGAAACTAGGAGACAATGGAGAGGCCTTTTTTGTTCAGGAGATGGATAATGATAAGGTAAGAGTCAAAATTTTAGTTGGTTAAAATTCAATGCTTAACTCATCAAAATCAGTTTTGAATTTAGGAATTTTGTTGAAGAACATATCTTTATCCATTTTATAATTTTGAAAGTTTCTGGACATTTTTCTGCTATGGAAATTCAATACCATACAGCTTTTATAGATAAATATATTTATTTATTTTTTGAGTTGCTGAGGTTGGAACAATCTGAAGAAAGTAGTCACATAACTAAAAATATCAGAGTTTATATGCATGTCAGTGTGTGAACAGAATAACTTGTACACAGTTCATACGATCCAAATATATGTGCAACAGAGGATGATATTCCCATGGACCTATTTTTTGCGGAACCTTTGCTTTGAACGCATACACTCAGCAGACTGCCAATATAAAGTGCACATGCATTTTAAACTTCTGCGCACAGAGTAATTCTAGTAATTCTGGTACTCACCAAAGATGTGATCTTACAACTACTATTCATGCGGAATTACATTTAAAGGAGAATGCTGCTGTTGAGCTGTGTGATTAAGTACTAGTCTTTGTGAGTTATGGTCATACTAGTTTTGAGTAGTTCACATGTAATGTAATCTAACATAGAAAAAGCCCTTTAAAGGCATTGTGCTTCAGATATTCCCAATAATGTTTGTTACTAGCCAAAGTGGGATGAGTGTTCAAATTTTTCTACTGAGTACAATACTACTGGTTTCAGGTGAGATTTCTGCCTATGGGGAGTTTTCATCTCTATATCTTTATAAAGTCTTCTATGTGCTAACAGTTATTTGGTGACTGAAAAAGGCTAGAAATGCTTCCATTTGTGTCTAGAGTTGTGTACATATATTACTGCATAAGAGAATGTTCATGTGGCCTAGTTATAAACTGCTGACCTACCTTGACCAGTATCTTCCTCTGAGTCGTGAAGGAGAATTGGATTTTACAAAATGTTCGTGTTAAAAAGTAGGATTTTGTTTCTGCTCTGTATCTGGCATCAGGTGAATAGAGACTCATGACACAAACTGGCTAATATTAGATCCTCTTTGTTAAGAGTATTGTTCCTGGCTTGTTTAGGGAGATGCAGCTATGGAACAATTGCCATGTGCTATAGGATCATGCTGAGCATCCAGATGCCAGATCTTAGCTACTTTTCTGAAGAGTAAATGACTTTCAGTGATTGTGCATAGAATTTAAAACTAGATTTATGACTAGCAGAGGAACTAATATGTTGCATGCTTTGGATTTTTACTTCCTCAGGAGGTAATTCCTTACCATCTCTCTACATCCCCTATTATATCTGAGGGAACTGCTTTAATGGAAGCTCAGCTGAAGAGAAACTCTATTGACAGGATAAGAAACCTGGACAACAGTGCGTCCTCACAAGTATCACCCCAAGCTCATGGATCCCAGTCTGGTACTGAAACATCTCCAGTTTGTAACTCTGTGAAAAAAAGGAGGAAAAAGAGGAGGAAATCTACTCATAAAATAGACAGCTTAAAAAGAGAAGACAATGGAGACACGTCAGAAGATGAAGACATGTTTCCTATAGAGATTAGCTCTGAGGAAGAAAAGGAACCATTGGACAATTCAAGGTATTACAGCGGAATTGAGATACATAATAGAAACCTAATGTTAGGTTTATGTTCTATTCTGTACCTTCTGACAGCAATTTCTGTATATGTCAGTACGCATGGCTGATGAACATGTTTCTCTAAGAAAAAGCTTTGGGCTAGAAAGCTATCAGGAATGCCACTGACAAAAATAGTGAAAATAACACTGAAAACAAAACCAATGTTCAATCACGCTGTGCATTAAAAGGTGTGAATCAGATAACATTTATCTCTTTATCTCTTTAGTTCACGTTAGACTAATTCTTTTCTGCACTAGTGTTCTTTTTTTGTTCGTTTGCTTTTTTTCTCCTGGAGTATGTAACAGTTGAGTAATCAAGTATGGTTTTTAAATGTCATGTCTTTCCCTGTACCTAGGATCCCTGTTCCAGATGTGTTTGTTGATGAAGTATCTGACATAAAGGCTCCGGTAGTTTCTACATATTCTCAGTCTTCATCTTATCCTCATTCAGATGGAGAATGGTCTCCTCTTCAAAGGTAATTTTTGTGATAGTACAGTTCTAGATTGCCGTCCTCTTTCCACTAATTTCTTTTATGCTAGTGCTGTATGAAGTCTTATGAAAATTTTGTTATCAAACATGGTCACTGTCAGCTGCTAGATGAAATCAGATGGCGTACAACAACTTCAGGTTAACTCTGTCGTTGATTCAACGAATGCATACATACAAGTGCAAGCCCACAAATTCTAAACAATATTTATATCTGTTGATTTCACTGCTTGCATATAAGTACTTTAGAGAGGAAGATCATTTTATGAAAGCTGAATCTTTGCCTGATACACATACCTTTTAAGGACTTCAGTGAGTGCAGACGTAAATATTTGGTACTTTGTGTATACTCCTTGCAAAATCAGAGCTGATGTATAAAAATACTGTTTTTTAATGAACATGAGTATGAGCTTCTTGTGTCCATTTTTAAAGCTAATCTAATGAATTGCAATGGTAGATAGAAAATATTTATTATGTGAAAGAACACATACAGTAACTTGCGTACTTTTTCCTGTATGTGCATTTGTGTGCATGTGTATACCTTTGGGTTGGAAGGGACCTTAAAGATCATCTAATGTCAAAGCAGATCAGTTTGGATCTCCTTTCTTGTGTCTGTGGAACACTGTGAAAAATGGACAGTTCTTCACCTGACGTCAGTTACACTGCATTATAATCTAAATGAAGAGTGTGTGCTTATGCGGCTGTGCACGTGCCCCACATCTTCACAAAGACTGTTGGAGTGGGGCGGTATTTATAAGACTTTGTTGTAAGTCTTACCTCAATACACTGCCTCTGTGGGTGAGGAATGGAAGAAATGAGAGCAAGGAGATGATTTCAGAGCAAGGGCTTAATTTAGATCTTCTGGAATGCAATTCAAAATAAGCTTTCTCCATTGACTGTAGAGCTTAATGAGATCAGCTTCATTAGTTTGGTGATAACATGTATCAATACCCTGCCCCTTCTGTGGCTCTTTGAACTGTACGTTCTGTTTGTTTTTGAATTGTGATATTCTGGATTTTGAAAACTCTAGATTCACGCGTTCATGTAGCTAATACACAAAGCGCTTGTGTTAATTAGCACTTGTGAATAATGACACCCTGTTTTTTTTCCTACCAACATGTTGTGCTGTCCAGTAAGCCTATAGATTGCACAGGGCAATCCTCTCTTCTCACTGTTCCGGCAGATGGAGGCCTATCTAACTCTTGTCCTCATCAATCTTCTCACTTTTCTCCTCCAGACAGGTAGAACAGTTGTTCTCCCTCTTTTCTGTGCTGCTCTTTAATCCTTTTAACATGTTAATACACTCTTGACACATTAATTTCACATGAACTTTGCTGAACTTATAACTGCACTTATTGCTAACCCAGACACTTTTAGAAAAAGTGACATTGAAAACCATGTCCTCTGCTTGCTTCTTTGTGAGCACTGATGGGAGGTAAGTTGCCTTGATGAATCATACGATGAAAGGGGGGTGGCTAATGTAAAATCAGGACAAAGCAAACCAGGGTTAAAACTGAAGTTGATTAACATGATATCAAAAAAAACACCAAATAAACAAAAAGGAAGAACTCGAGTGCCCTCGCTGTAGTGTCGGCTTCCTTTGGCTGTGGACTCTCTTTTACAGAGCTGAAAGTGGGTACGGACATTTTTATAATTTCTTAAATTCAAGGTGTCTCAAGGTTCTGCAGCCAGGCCCTTTCTCTCCATTAAGTCAGTGTAAACATTACAGCAACTAAGTTAAGCCGTCTAAAGTATGTGTCTGAACATGACCTCTACAGTTCTGCTTTAGTGTTCGGGAAGCTCTGAGTAATAAATTGAGCTAAGCTGGTCGTTATCTCAATGTTGATGCCATACTAGGTGCTTAAGGCTGTATCAAAACTGATAATCTTGAGGGTTTCCCAGCTTGTAGATCTGCTCTCTTTAGCCTGACCACGTAGCAGCACCAAGCTGAGGTGAGACCCTGGGGTAATCAAGAACATTCTCCTCAGTGTTTGTAATGGGAAGGTAGGGCAGGCGCACAAGTGCAGGCCTGGAGCAGTGATGTCTCCTGTATGGCTCTGTGAACTTTGCTCAGGAGTCCTGCAGTGTAGACATACAGCTAAAGTGCCGAAGTAACTTGTCTGTGTCTGCAACTGTTTTCCTCTGTGAAGTAAGAAACACTGCTATGGCCACCCCAAATGAAGCTCACAGCTACTGTTGTGATATGTACATGAGGTAAACCTCTTTCCTTCTGTCCGCTTTCTTAGTTTATTTGACTTTAGTCAAGGCAGAACTCTTCTTCAGGTCACACTGCTGCCTTTGCTTTCAGTAGGAAACACTGCTGAGATCAGCATGGTGTGTTGCTGCAGAGCTGCCAGCCACAGGCCAAGTTCCTGTCTTTGACATCAGGTTACATTCAGGGCATGCAGAGGTTGTGTGAAGGAACACACAAGTCTGGGACACAAATATTCAGTGTTTATGGGATATGAATTGGATGTGCTGGTCTAAATGACTGAGCTGAGGTTGCCCTTCTTTCTCATGCAGCGTTGACAGGACTGGTGGCTCTAGTTTGATCTGCAGTGTCTGCAGCAATCTGTGGAAGGTGAGAGAATTTTGGTTGGGCCAGTGCCTAACTTAAGGACAGAGGAATTGCATGAAAGTCAAGGCGTAGTTCAGCCTGAGATACAAATGTCTCAGTGATGTAAGAAATAAAATCCCTGAGTCTTTGATTCAGTGAAGTCTGTACAGATTACTATTCACTGGATTGCAAATCCTGCACAGCCTTGGTATTCAGCTTTATCGACACCTTGTGTAAGTGTCACATTAATCCAAGATTTAATTTGAACTAATGGAGCAACGAAAATTGAAGGAATGTGATTGTGAGCTTTATTAGTCTTCAGTGTGATTTTTACTTTGGTGGCAATAGTATGAAGGAAATAGCAGCTGAAATAGTCCCTGAGCAGATAAAGGAGACATCTGGCATCACATATGGAAGCAGAACTATACAAACAGGAAGTAAACAAGCAAGACTGTAGTAGGCATAATTGCCATCTGCATGTATAAACTGTTGCTGTTCCAGAAGGGTATTAGGTGGAGAGAGTAGCTATTGAGTGTTAAACAACAATATGGCATATGAAGGAAAAGCAAAGGTATTTATTTCTCTGTAATGGTAGAACAGCTCACAGTGGGAAGCCACCAACTCCATGCTAATGGATGGCATAGGAAATTCCAGCTTGTCTTCCAGAAGATACAAAGAATGCTTTAGTATCCTTTTATACAGGCAGGAACATAATTTACACCGTTTGCCTAGTGGATGCATGTTTACAGCCTGATTTGATGGACCTTTTAAATTAAGATGCTGTTACAGTGATAATTATGGTCTACCCTGAGGTTGCATTAGTATTGTGCAGCAAGCTCCAAGGAGGAATCAGCTGAAAACAATTCTGAAGATCCAACGTGCTGCTACTTCTCAAATCTTGTATTTTATTGTATAAGATTATTTATAGAATGTGAATTGTGCTTGAGTTGAAAGTTCAGTAGATAGCATGTACTCTGGTGTATACGCTGTTTTGGGAGAGCGGGTGATGTTGTGGGGTTAGATGTTCAACCCTTCCTGATTTACTGTGGTTATACTTGAACTATATCTTCTGTGAACCGATAACCAGGACTGGTGCCTGGATCATGGGGCAACCTTTTGTGGCAGGAGCCTTCTCAGAGCAGAGCTCTATCTGTGTTAATGTACGCTATTTCTGGCACTTACGTGTGTGTGGCTGGGAACACATATCATGGTTCTTGGTGCTGAGTAACACCAGCTTCTTCCCCACTTAGTTTTGTGTACAAGGAAATTGTATTTTCAGAGAAAACTCTGGAAAAGGCAGAGTTCTTCCCTGCCCCACTCTGTGTGTGGTCGGTGTTCTCACTGCAAACTACAGAGTTTCTAGCCCAAAATGACGTAGTGCCTCTATTCTCTCATGTTATCTGGCTGGCTAAGTGAACTTGAGATGAATATACCGCACAGCCTAAACTGGAGATTTTTCAAAGTAAACAGTAGGCATTTGGAAGGTTAAAATGTATGTAGTGCGCAGATTAGTTTGTGTGGTGACAACACTTCCTTAAAGCTAGATTTTGGGGGCTTAAAGTTGCAGTAGAAGTATTATAGCTGGCTGAGACTTTTTGAAGTTCCCAGGTTCCTATATTCCAAACTTTCAGTGGGCCCTAGATGCATGGAGGGTATTGGAAATCCTGCAGATCTGTCAGTGGGATATGTAAAAGGTGTTGAAAATCCCAACAGGCATATCTTGAATCCTAAGAGCTTGAAATGCCTTTTACAGCATATTCCATCGATTCTTTCATCTGTCAAATGGTAGGTGATATCCTAAGGACTAATAAATATTTGAAATTCTTGGGCACCACTGTTGAAGATGTTTTTAGGTCCTCTTATAATCTTAACAATTTAGTTAGATAAATTAATTACTTGTAGCTGAAGAGTTTTTGTGTTTGCCCCTATTCAAGGTGTATGCTACTGCAACAAATCTAAAAACCAGCAATAATGGAGATAATTAAGTTGCTAACATTCAGATGTGAAATTCACAGGTTTCTAAAAACTGCTTTATGTTAGTGTAAAGTAATTATTTTCCTATGACGAATAAATTCCTGAGCAAGCTCTACAAAACTGCCTTATGTTGAGAGAACAAAGCTGGTTTGGGTGTTCAGTTTATCTAGAAGAAAGTATAAATCAAACATGGAGAATTTAGACTAAATGTGTGAAGCCTTTTAACAGTGAAGGTAGCTCAGCTTTGGACCTTTGATCCACAAATGTTGTGGATTGTTTTTTTTTCCTTGTAGTTTTTAAGTCAAGATTGTAGTAGTATACCAAAGTCTGGCTCGCACAGCCACAAATGTTGTGGCTCAAATAAAAATAATGGTCTTTCTTCAGGAGTTTCCAGGAGAAATTCTAGGACTTGCATTATGCAGATAGGCAGAACAAATAATTAGGATTTTTCATTTTGCCCTTGAAATCAGTGAATCATTATTTATTAATGGCTAACTTGACATCATATTATTGACTTCACCACATTAAAAATGTGCTACAAACTGATAATTTACTAATAAATGATTAAATATTTCATATTCCAATAGGCAGCAAAACAAACAGTTAAATATTTTTCCACTGGGAAGGCTCACATTCTTTGTGCACTGCTCCTGCTGGTTTCCCTAAAAACATGTGTATGAAGATAGAACTGAACAAGTCAGTAAAAGGAAGTAATCAACTGGATTCCTTAGACTAATTTATTATTTAGTCAGGGTAAAGTGTCTTGTTGATGTGAGTGAATCATTTCTGCACTTCATGTCCATTATAACAATACTAACATTTCTTCATCTGCTGCTGCTGGTGCCAGCCCCATTTCACATTCTTCTCTTCTGCACAGAAAAAAAAAACCCACAAAAATCCTCATGAAACTTTCACATCCAGTGCTCTTGTCCCCTCCCTTTCTGCTTCTCAAAGCTTACTTCTGTGATGGCATTCACTAAAAAAATGACAGATGATGAGACCTCTGATTGCCAGTCTGAGAAGATCCTGAACCGTTTGAAATGTTTTTCCATGCTTTCACACTGTCATGTGGCTGATAATAAATACAAAATACTCAATGCTTTGGGCTGGTGGATGTCGGTTTGGAAAGTGCTTAGTGCATTGCAGTTATTTTTATTTTTGCAGTATTTTTGTAATAAGCATTATTTATATTTGTTTGTTTGTTTTTCTTCAGCCCGTCAGGTTCACGCCCTTCTACTCCTAAAAGTGATTCAGAATTAGTCAGTAAACCCACGGACAGGAGCGGACTGAAGAATAATCCACACATGCACTGGGCCTGGGGAGAGCTACCCCAAGCTACAAAGGTATCCAGTGTAATTGGTTTATTTCCTGATGGCACCTATTGTGCTTTAATAGGCCAAATGTGCTTATGTTATTGCTGACTCCTGAAGAGGGAATGGATCCTGTTTTATATAAAATTGTAACATTTTATGTAAGAAGATTACATTTTGCTCCTTAGGAGATACAGAGAAATGCTGTGTGCCATTTCACAGCACAGATGATATATGGTAGAAAATGGAAAAGTACCTGAGACCTAGTCCTGTAAAACTTAGAAGCTTAAATGAAGTATAAAAATAGAACCCAACGCCCTTTGGTAAATCACTGAAATTCATAAAGGGCCTTAGATGGAAATGAGGTGGTTGGTGTTAGCAGTTTGATTCACAAAAAATAAAATTGGCTGCTTGAATGCCTAAGTCCGGCAGCACCTGCGCTTCTGTATCTCCGCATGCCCAGATGTGCAGCTCTCTTGGCTGAGCCCACTGGCTTGGTGCCTGTCTCCAGCCTGAGGCCTTTTGGCTTTTCCGAGGGCCCTGCTAGCTGGCAGGATCTGTAGCGTGCCAGCAGCGTTGCCTCCCATGCTGCACAGAAGCCATGTGCAGCTTCAGGTCAGGTGTGGCTGGCTCCTTACCGTAGCTGTTGACCCAGCGCATTCATACAGGAAAGGGGAGGTTAAGGGCTTACATCTGCCTTGGGATGAGAGGAGCAAAGATCATCTTGAGAATCTGATATCCTTGAATTGAACATAACAGGTAAAACTCTGGCTGTTGCATTTTTAAGAGCGTTTCTTTATAGCAGTCTGTTTATTTTCCCTCACAGACCAGTTCCCTGATCAAAGCTAAGGAACCCAGCATGGTAGATGTAAATCCTTCTGAAAGCACTCACTTTCGGGTCATCCAGAGTGCTCCTGTGGAGGAGTTTAACACCGTGTCTCCTCTACCTGCCCTTGGACAAGCAGATGCAGCAACTGCTGATGAAACTGAGCCCTTGCCAGCTGAGACAAACAAGCCAGAGACAGAGTCTGCAGGAGCAGCTGTAGCACCGTTGCCTGCCAATGAAGAAATAAAACAAGCTGCAGCTTGCTCAGCCCAAGCAGTTGAAAAGACAGATTCCCCTACCAGAAAGAAAGGTAAAGCTGTTGATTCTGCACTTTTATATGTATGATTTTTGTCTTTAGATCTCATGGTGATAAAGCACCCCATTGTCATATAAATTAATCTGTGCCTTTAGGGCACTTTGAGATCTGGAAAGGAATAAACTTTAAAAGAACCATCAAAACCTAGCGGTGGAGCAGGCAGCTCACAGGAATGAAGTAGTAAGACGCAAGTTCTCCTTCACTGGGGATTTTTCCATATTTGATGAATTCAGAGATTTCATTTTTGGTAGAAGCCCGTTTTACATCTGCTGATTCACCTGCTTTGATCACTTTCGGAGTTGTTCTGCAGGATGGATAGTTGTTGAACCCCTGTATTCGTGTACAAAGTAGTAATATGTATTTTGCATGAACAACAGATTTGCTGTAAATTAAGGTAAATTAAGGTAGTTTTGTTTTACATAAGCAATTTCAGTAGTTGTGTTTAGTTGGTACACATCTTGTTTTGAATTTGTGAGATACAATTCTGTCTGCTTTTCTGCTTCCAAATTCCAAATTCTTGGGATCTATACCCATGTTATTTTATTCCAAATGTTAAAATTTTCACATGAAATTTACTTACAAATGTTATGTTTTAGAGCTCTAATTATTCTATAATTATGAAAGCTCTATAAAAGCCTGATTTGTGCAGATGTTTTTTATCAGTAAACGTACAAGTTTTTTAGCCTCTTCCACATGCTTTTCAATATCTCTGAAGACAAAAAAAAAAAAAAAAACAAAACTGATTGCTTTTGTGATGTTTCATGTTGAAAATCCTGACAGCAAGAAGCTGGGGCTTTTAGAATGAATTCCAAATTAAGTTTGGCCTTATACCAGTTACCTGTCTAGACTTACCAGCAGCACCAGAACAGAGGTGGCACTGCATATTGGTGCTAGTGTAAGACAGAAGATTTGTGTTCAGCTCCATGCTGTCTCGCTTGTCTTCTGCAATGGTGCATGTGTGCAACACGTCAGCTGTATGTTTGAAAGAGTGAATTGTCTCCATCAGCATGCCAGGTATAGTCTGGTAGTGACTGTAGTGATGATAGTCTGTTGCGTTGTTTCTGTTTTGCAGGGCGATATTGAAGATTAATTATGTGGAGATTAAATGCTTTGATTGACTTACAGTAATAATAGGCCTGTGGAAATGCTTATGAAAGTTTTTCTCTTTCTGTTTTCCTGTAGTGACCACTGACTTCTAATTCCCAGTGGTTTTGTCTGGAACAGTGAGGCTGCAGCATGTCTCAAATTATGTCCTATGCTGTCTTGTTTGTGTCATTGAAGCGTGAATAGTGTATGCAAGCAACTTGGTTTGAAACTTTTGGCAGTACCACTCAATGCAACTGTAGTTCACAAAGTGTTACAACTTGTCTTCTTTCTCAGTCCTAAAATGAATAGCTAAATTGCAATAACAATTCTGGCTTGTTACTCAGAAAATATTTGTTAATAGGCTTATTTATGCCATCCCTTACAGACAAACGAAGCCGGCATCTTGGTGCTGATGGCGTCTATTTAGATGACCTCACTGACATGGATCCAGAAGTAGCTGCACTTTATTTCCCCAAAAAGTATAAGTCCTTTGTTTATATTTCTACTATTTAAATAGCTCTCTTTTCCTTTCAAATTTAGATTAAATTGTTCATGCGAACTGGATGAGACCTCCTTTTTAAAGTACAAAGCTTTATTTTCCTTTTTTCACGTTTTCACCTCAGCTTGTAGAAAGGAGTATTAGAGCTTCTGGATGGCTTGGCATTAGGGCCTAAAAAGTGTGCTTAAAATTGTTTTTCCATTTTGGTCACCTAAGCATCATATATTGATTGTGGTTTGTTATGTAATATACACTGATGTTTGTGAGTGTTACTCACATGCCCTGGGAGAGCAGTTGGCCGTGGGATATATATATCCCCATGTCCTTGCTTATTACTGTGAAGAACATAGCTTACTGCTAACAGCATAAAATTATTGCTCTTACATTGTTCTACTGTGGGCGATCGCCTATAAATATGAATGTTAGGAAATCATTTTTGAATGATGCACGACAGATTTATGTATGAAAATATTTTATACCAAACATACAACTTCCAATTTGTTTCAGTCTTTATCAGAATCTCTTTTAAAATTTCTAATCTTCTTTCCACATCACTCTAGTCATTTGACTAAAGTCATTGAGCAACAATTAAAGCAGCTTGCATATTTTATTTTTCTTTCTTGCTTAAACTCAGCTGTTGTAATATTAGCATTTCAATAAAACAGAGGAAGATTAGTAATATAGAGGAAAAGGCTGGATTGCAAATTCCTTTCTCAAATGCATTCATATAAATGGAATGGAAAGCAGAACTTGAAGAGCCTGCACTTTGTAATAATGATCTCATCTATACACAAATTTTAAGTGGATATAATTGTGTTGTTTCTTAAATTTTTAAAGATCTTAATAGCTTATATGTAAAGTATTTTATTTATATACACGTTTGACATAAATATACAAACATATACATCCTTCATTTTGGATTTAGATACCAGTTTATATAATTGATATAAATTCAAGAATAAGCTATATTTGTTCTTCCTATGTGAGAACAGTTCTACTAGTATAAACTCTGCTTATAGTAGTATTATTTTGTCTAATAAGCTTTTACAGTTTGTCTTATTTTTTCTGTCTCATGTAAATGAGCTGTACATGACTGGTTTAGGAAAGTAAGTAGAAGCAATCTAATTTTGAAGGTTACCTGAGGCCTATGCTACTTTGTTTAAATTTTATGGCTAAAACAAGCAAATTTATTTTTCTGTATTCTTAAGTATGCATCAGATGTAAGCTGTGCATGTTGAGGGGAGAGAATTTGGGAATGGATATGTAAAGACTGAATGTCTGATTCTTCTTTTTCAGTGGGGATAATGTACAAAACAAGAACACAAATGACACAGGGCCGTGGTCTGCCAGTCAGTCTCCGCAGTCTTTTGGGAGCTCAGGTGTTGACAGTGGTGTTGAAAGCACCTCAGATGGAATCAGGGATTTGCCCTCCATTGCCATTTCTCTTTGTGGAGGCCTTACTGACAACAAAGAAATAACCAAAGGTATTGACTGACCTTTTGAATTACAGGCGTGTGCTATCAGACAAGTTTTAACATCCTTGACCGAGGAAACAGTGCCCTCCTGCGGCTGTATCTAGGAATGTGTTGAGAAAATACCATCCCTGAAATGACAAGTTTCATAAAATTTCTTTATGAAATTATTTCATAAAATTTCTTTATGAAATTTTATGTAAACTGATAAGGGACTTCTAATTTTAACATATTTTAATAATCTGCTGTATTCTAGGAATATGTATATATATATATATAGCTAGGAAGTACTCCACTGTCCATGTCAGAAATGAAAAAGATCTGTAAATGCAGACACCTGCTCTGTCTCCAGGTTCTTGTGTGATTCTTTAGATAAATCATTTAGAGTGCTCTGTGCTTGAAACTTCTAGCTGCATACTGTGAAGATAAATGGTTTAAAACATGCTTATTCTGCAGTAATATGGAGGCATAAACCCACCTGATCCTGATGCTACATTGATTTCTGTTAAGAAGATAGTTTTTAAAGCATTTTGAATATATTGAATATATTGTGATTTACGTTTGTTGTTCAAATCACCTGTAAACTATGGGTATTTTGTGGAAGGAGTCACAACTAGTGGAAAGGGTGTTTGCTCACAGATGTTTTCCTTTTGCAGTAAGCCTTAGAAGTGATTATTAAGTTTTTGCCCATGGGTTTACGTATATGTAAGCCCACCTGTTCCTGTTCCTAATTTGGACAGAGGATCAGTGGAAGTGATGATAAAGTACTGCTTTACTTTGCTTAGAAGCCTGAGTTTCCTCCTCACAGTTACATCCCTAAGCTTTTACTTAGCTTGTATTATGAAGGAGGAAGACACTCAACAGCTCACAAAGAAACCCTCAGCATCTGCTGAAACTGAGAGTTTCTGAACATCTTGCTTCTATATTACTGCTGATCTCATACCCTAGTAGTCAAGGGCAGACTATGAGTGGGAAAGCTATGTGTCTGAGTTAACGCTAAATTTTTTAGGTTGGTTCATCCCAGGAATCTATAAATGTATGATTTACATATGCATTTTTTTCCCCAACAGAAGAGTTCTTAGAACATGCAGTAACATATCAGCAGTTTGTGGACAATCCTGCTATCATTGATGACCCTAACCTCGTGGTTAAGATTGGAAATAAGTAAGTATAGTTCAGGAGAAATGATTCTTGCTGTCACAATAAAAACACTGCTTCTGGTACTTCAGTGGCTTAGATCAATTTGACCATAGCTGAAAAATAGGTTTTGTGCATTCATAGTGTAGATTCATCTAGAAAGATTCAGCTCTCCAGTGAATTCAGGTTCTTCTTCTTCTACGTACCTTTCCTCCTTTAAACTGAAAAAGCAGCTTCAGATGACCTGTCACAGCTAACTAACACAATTTGAATTTCAAGAAGCTAGTATTAAATGCTAATAGTGTTCACACTCAATTGATAGAGTAAAAATGAAATAGGTTGTGAACTTGCTAAGGCTTGCCTTGAGTAAATTTGAATAATTAATATTTACAGGGACATGGCAGTCTGCTTGCAGACCTTCCGTACCCAGCAGGTTGTCTCTATAAGCTGAATATTTTTGCTGACGTGCCTCTATGGAGGCATTGCTTTTCAAGACTTGTCAGACTTCACCCACTCAACATGAGACTTCTGTTTCTGGAAGGCTGAGACATTATTTCATACGTTTATATTGCTGGACAGTGCAGCACTATGGCCTATGCAGCTCTATGGAGGATATTTTAACTTGACAGCCCCTTGCAGCTGACATACTGTGTTTCGAGTAGAAGAGACATAATGACGTTGTGCTGCAGTTAGAAGTTAGGCTACCCTTAGTTATAGACATTGCTCATAAAAATCTGATGTGTCCAGCACATCCTTATTCAGTAGTTTTTAATCACAAATGTGTTTGGTATATGATGACATTGTCTCCTCCATCAGAGAAGGATAACTTGAGAGGTGTATAGCTGACCCTCTCTGCAGTCTGAGGTGAGTCATTTACTGCTTCCCTGCCTTAGTCCTCTGATATTTGAAGGTAGTGTTCATGTGCCTGCTGATGTGTTGAGAAGAGGAGTACTCAGTGAGGATCTTAACTGTCATGTGCTCTAGACAGATGATTGATACTACTGTCTGCAACGTAAGCTGAGCTGTGTTCAGCACATCATAGCAAAACCATAACCTTATAGACTCCAGTCCCTAACCTTTGTATAGAGCCTTGATGCAAAAACAGTGAAACCTGCTCGTAAAAAATGTAGCTTGTGTTGTGATAATGAAGTACAGTAAGGAATGGATGACAAATACCATTTCTACTTAAGGACCTAGCTTCTCTTGTGTTTCTTGAAAAGTATATGCCATACGTACCTATGAATATACTGTGGAATAAGGTGAGACTACTGTTGCTGGTCCAGGCCAGAGTTTGACCTGAGTTAAAGGAGCTTCATGGGTTTAACATACCAGGTGATAAATACTAGGTTGTGCATTGGAACCTTGAGATTACAAAATGCAGTAATTGTCTCTCTTGAATGCCTAGGTACTACAACTGGACAACAGCTGGTCCCCTTCTGCTGGCAATGCAGGCATTCCAGAAACCTTTGCCAAAGGTGAGATTGAATATGAAGGTTAGTCAGAGTGGGAGCTGTGACGTTCTGCCATTTATTAAGTTTCATCATTTACTATGGCAGAGAAAAGGAGTGGTTTTACAAAAGCATCTGCATATCTGTTATATCTATTCACACATAATCATTCACTGAGCTTATACTAAGAGCGAGCTCAATAAACAGGATTAAATTTGGTCTGTGAATACTTTTTATTTCCTAGGCTAAGATCATTACAACAGTGGCAGTGACTAATAGCTACGACTGTGACAGCTGTATGGTGGCTTATATTATACACATTGAACCGTCCAGTTACATTCTGGTGCCACAGAGATGCTCAGGACAGAAATACATTCTACTGTGGAAGTTTATAAAGGAGCAAGTATCAACATTGGCACTAATGTGTGCTATTTAGCCATGAATTTAACACATTTTGGATCCTACACTTTCCTTCTGCCACCTGCAACCCAGCACGTTTTGTGTTTGACCTATGTGAATTCAAATTCTATCTCTATTGCCGTAAATTTAGAGTATTCTGGGTTTTGGAGAAATTTTTGCTCTACCACCGCGTTCTTTCTGATTTAGTGCCACATTACCTATATATGCAGGCAAGCATAGCTACACTGTAGTATCCCAATATAAAGTAAATGTATCATAGAAGTCCCAAACATCTGGTTAACCCTTCTTTGAATTTCAGGATGTTGCAGAGAGAGATTTCTTTTGTGTTTTACTGCACGTTAGTAATCATCAAAGGTGGGATTCACCCCACCGAACTTGAGTGCCTACAGGAAGGACTATAGTTACTCTACTCTACATTTATGTTTGTTGATCACTTCCGCAGAGTGATTCAGACCTTGTTAGGTGCATATTGGTCTTCACTGGCAATAAAAAGAATGTAGGGTAACTGCCTTTCTTATTCAACATGTAGGTGTCTGATCCAAATCTCTAGACTTTTGCCTAGGAAGGATAAATGGAAACAAGTGGTATGAAATATTTTTCCCATTGAGGGAAATAGCAATTCCTTCAATCCTACTGTTTTTCTTAACCAATTGTTTATTTGAGTTTTTGGTTTACGTTAATAATGGAACTAAAGAGTTAGAATATTAAGAGACTTTAATCAAAACAGGCTTTGTGAAGTGATTGAAAACTGGAGCTATTGCAAGAATCACCCATGTTCAGCAAAATGCGCTTTAAACACATGCCTAACTGTAAGCACGTGCATGTGGCCTCACCTTGAGTACTGTGTCCAGTTTTGGACAGCACAGTATAAAATGATATAAAACTATTAGAGAGCATCCACATGAGGGCTACAAAGATGCTGAAGGAAGTGGAGGGCAAGATGTGAGGAGCTGCTGAGGTCCCTTGGTTTGTTCAGCCCAGGGCAGAGCAGGCTGAGGGGAGGCCTCATGGCGGCCTGCAGCTCCCTCACGAGGGGAGTGGAGGGGCAGGCGCTGAGCTCTGCTCTCTGGGGACAGCGACAGGACCCGAGGGAACGGCATGGAGCTGGGACAGGGGAGGGTCAGGCTGGGTGTCAGGAAAAGGTTCTTCACTGAAAGCGTGGTCGGGCACTGGGACAGGGTCCCCAGGGCAGTGGCCATGTCACTGAGCCTGATGGATTTCAAGAGGCATTTGGACAACGCTCTGAGATGTAGGGTCTGATTTTGGGGTGGTCCTGTGTGGAGCCAGGAGTTGGACTCTGATCATCGTGTCTCTCTTCCAACTCGGGGTATTCTATGATTCTGTGGTCTCATTAAAAGTCAATAGGACATCTGCTTGAAGTTGTCCAGATGTTTGAGAACCTCCTTAAACTGTAGCCATAGTCCTCAATGTTATGTTCTCTGTAGCTCCATCTGCACTTTTTTTTATACGTTTAAAAAGTTCTCTATTTACTTGCTCAGCTTCATTCACTTCTCTGTCACTTCTTTCTTTTCTAATATACTTTAGTTAGTATAGTGAAGGAGAACCTGTGGAAAAACAGAGAATAGGGAGGCATAGTATTTTGAGCAAATCCTCTCTTTTAAGTGCAAACATTTTTTGGAATAGGCTTTTTTTTCTTTATATCACTATCAACATTGCATTTTTATTTTGATGACTTGATTTACAGCAGAGACTGTCATTTCATCAGAAAGCTAAGCAATTCTAGGGCATACCAAATGCTGTGGCCACTTTTATTGTAGTATTTCCCCTTTTGTATTTCGCTTGCTGTCTGGTAGAAATAATTCAACTCTCATTGCTATGCTGCATAAGGCTCCAGTCATTATGGTTATTGAAAGAAACTTTTCTCTACTGGGATCCAATTATGTATAACCAATGGAAAGTAGCCAGGGTTTAAAAAAAAATAACAAAAAACACTTCTAACGCTGTCATTCAAGTTCATAGCATCATACTAAACTCATAAAAGCTAGTTAGTTTTTTGCGTTTTTCTTAGCTGGTGATTAAATTTGAAACTTATAGTTATTTTTCAATGAGAATGACCATCTTGCATGCTGGTTTGTTACTGTTTTCCATGAGAGATCTTTACGGAAGTGATCTTTTAATTTATTGATTTATTTAAATAATTAACCAAGTAACTTTAACTTAAAAACATTGGTTCTCCATTCCAGACATTAAACTAATACCTATTTATGCTTTATTTTTCTCTTTGATTTGTGTCTCTTTTTCATTTTTCTTTTAAAAATTTCATAAGTATTCATGCTTAAGTTACTTCAAAGCAGTGCTGGATACCATTAGATTTTGCTTTAGTAGAATTTACGGTTCACAGACAGTATGTTTACTTTTATTCTATTTATTATCAGTTACAATTGTACATTTGGCACTTTTTCATTTACATATATCAGGTTGTCCTTTGTTTTGGTTTCTTTTTATTTTACCACCCATTTATCACAGGCCACTGTGGAATCTATCATGAGGGACAAGATGCCCAAAAAAGGTGGAAGGTGGTGGTTTTCCTGGCGAGGGAGAAACAGCACTATTAAAGAGGTAAGTTTGAGAAGCAAGCAGTTTCCTGTTGGGTGCAGTGGGAAGGGTGGATACCTCCATATTCATCCCTCAGAATTTTGCTTCTGGTCCTAACTCAGCACTTACTTTGAATGAGGATGTACACATTAAAAGACGTTTGAACAGGATCTGAAGTCTGACTTCAGAAAGCCTTGGATTAGATCCTACCTGGAACATTTACTTGCAATGTTTTGGTTTTGTGTTTCTTTTCATTATACAGACATGAGACAATGTTATCTAATGGATTAAATTTGACTGGAAACTTAGAGTTGAAGAGCTGTGCCACCAATTTTTTGTTTTTGCATGTTTTGCTTACCTTCACACAGTTTTCATTGACAGTTGAATAAAAGAGATTTCTGACTAGAGTACACTGTAAAATTCAGCAAAATCTAAGATGGAAAACTGAATATATATTAGTTTTAAAGCCTTTTTGAATTCCTTTCCTGAGCATTAGAATTTGGTGGTAATGGCCTTAAAGCTGTGAATGAACATTAAAGAACATTAAGGTGAAAAAAGCAAAACTTTGTATGAAATATTGATCTTCTGTCTAGACATATTTAATCTTTAAAGTTGGCTAATAAAACTGCTTCATATTCATTTATACTATTGAAGCTTTAGTACTTGAGGGGAGAAAATGACTTCTAATACATTTTTATGGTTGTACCTCAGTAGCTTTGCATGAAATAACCACTGTACTGATCTGTGGATAGGGGCTTCAGAGCATGAGATTTTAGTTTCTACAGTTAACTTGAAGTTTTTAGAATTTCTTTCTGAGTGGAAGTATTTGCTTATCCATAGAGCTGTGGCAGCTATAAATTGACAATGGGAAGTGTTATTCTTTGTTTCTTTCAAAAACATTCACTATTTCAAAGCCTTTCACTTATGGCAAGAAATCGATATAGTTTAGCACCTACTCAGGGTAAAAAATAATTCGGAAAGTTTTATTGGAGTAATGATTTTGATGATTCAAATACCTTGAAAGGTAATTTCTGTTATTTTTCCAGTGTAATATTTTGCCTATTCAAGTGAAATCTAGCTATTTGTGGTGAATTAACTGGATGGTTATGAGGTTGATCCTAGAACTTCAACAGTGCTAGCCACGTGAAATCTGATAGTTCTGTACTTCTATGGAAAATCAAACCTTAATTCTTCTGAGTTTTGTATTTGCCTTTTTTTTTTTTAAGTCCTTTTCACAGCCTTTATTCTTTAAGGCATCCCTAAAACTTTACTTTGCCTGCAAGTAAAGGGGTGTGTGTGTGGGGGGGGGGGGGGACCTCACCTGCTTTTTGCATGAGTTTTTTTTTTTTTTTTAAATAGTCTATACAGGACAGAACTTGTTTTTCAGATATTCTGCCCAACTTCTCATACTTATATTTTTGCAGGAAACAAAGGCAGAGCAAGGTATGAGTGGGAGTAGACTTACAGGAGAAGAATCTTCACAGATGAGCATGGCAAACAGGTACCCAAGAAGTTATCTGTACCTGAAATGAGCACGAGTTACAGTTTACTGTGAAAGGAAGCTACCTCATATATTTGAACAAACAATGCTGCATCAATGAAATATTTGGTACAAAGAAATACAAAATGAATTTAAGTGCAGATAGGAAGACATGGCAGGGTTGCAGACCTCGCAAGTGTGCTTTTTCTAGTATACGGTTTGGCTGGTAGTTCTGTCATACATCTTACAGCCCTTTGACAGCAAACAATAATTGGAGCAGTTCTCTAAAACTATCTCTCTGGAGTTTTCAAGGAAAGATCATAGATGACCCCAGGTTGTTGTCAGTTCTGACTAGCTTTATGAATATTTATGGCCTGACAGTTTAATTTCTTCCTACGTATCTTAGGAGGTTCAAGGGTCTAACACTTTCCAGGCTTCTTTTCACAGGCTATTGATAGGAAAATAGCATGGTTTTCTATTCCTTCTTTCAGAGATTTCAGAAATCTGTTCCTTTGTGCTCCAAAGTAATTATACCATATGACCAGATTCTCTGCCTCAGTAGGGCTTTGTAAGATGAGTCATATCTTGCCCCAAAACTTTGGGGGGATGAGCTAGCCAGGGACAGCTCTCCTACCTTACCTCTTTGCTGACTGACTAAATCAGAACTGACTGTAAAGACAGCTTATGTGTGCTGCACTTAGAGCTGAAGAGGGCCATAGCATTCAGATTTAAATATGTTTTATTCTCATTAAGTTAAGCTGTGGGGTCACCTTTGTGAAACAAAAGGCCGTAGTTGACATTCTTTCTGGAGATCAGTAGTTACGCTGCAGGAGAGTGGGCTGGAAAAGGGATTCCCTGCACTGTAGGAGACTAGCTGTTGTCTTACTTGGCTCTGTTTTCTGAGTTTGTGAGATACACAGAAGAAATTGGAAAGGCTGATTTCCCTTTTGTGGATAATAAGTGACATTAAGGTCTGTTTCTCTTACACAGTTGTTTAAAGATAGGCTTTAAAGTGAGATTAGGATTTCAAGCAGACTAGATGCTGTAATTAGTGCTTGTTGTTTAACTGATCTTAAAAATCTGTTGATAAGAACTTATTGCTTGCAAGCAGAAGAGCGCAAGTGGGATGTTGAGTAAAGCTTATGAGATCTGATGTTAAAAAGGATAATGATTTTTTTTTTTTTAAATATTGGTAGTCATGACATGTGGTACCTTGATACTGGGTCAAGACTTCCTGTCATCAAAGAGCATCCAGGTGTGATGGAAATAAAAGCCCAATAGCTGATTGTTTTGAAGATGATAGATTTTTGTAACGTAGGAAAACTTTCCCTCTGAAAAAAACTGACCTTAAAAAAAAATCAGAAAAAAGCAGTGGCAGAAAAATAAACATTTTTATGCTGATGTGTATTTGAGCAGAATACTCTAAAGGAGTTCAGTGGGGTGGCTTTTTTAAACATTTTCATCATCATATCCCGAATGGGGTAATCCTGCAAATCCTGGAAAAGAATAATCCAGTGGTCTAAAATTGCTCATTGAAAAAGGAGGAGGAGTTATTTTTGCTAATAAAATTTTCATCACCTGGATTCTTTGATTAATTGCTAAATTTCTTAAAAACAAACAAACAAGAAAACCAAATAAACCCTAGCATAACAACTCCCCTTTTATTCCTCTGAGAACTGTGAGGTTTTTATAGTTTTAGTATTTTATATATATTTACCACCATGTGTTATGCTGACTCAAAAATCTCATTAATTTACATCTGTTAAATTTAAGTGGTGAAAACTAGCATATAGACAAGTGAATGACTAGAAGAATCCAGCTATGAATAATGGGGAACAAGCATGAATGAAAATTCCGCTCTCCATTGATATATTTAAAGCCATGATATGAATGACCTCCTGTGAGACGTTAGAAGCAGAGAATCAATAACTTATTTGGTGACTCACTGTTAATGCATTTTTAATGGTTACTGAGATGCATTTACTGACATGATAGCATCATTTTCTGTGTGTGCAATGTTCCAGAATAAAAGATGAATCTTCTTCAAGCGATGAAGACCCTAGAGCTGCCAAACAAAACCTTGGGTCATTACAAACCAACTCGAGTCATCTCTCATTATTGTCTGGAATCAGTTACAAAAAAACCCTTCGACTCACTTCTGACCAGCTTGTGAGTTAGTTTTACGTCCTTGTCCTGAAATGTCATTTCTGATAGAACAAGAACAAAACTGTTATTCAGGCTTGTAAGGTTTAATTAGTTTTTACTTCTTGCATTGAATCCCATTTCTTACTATAGTTTCAAAACAATTTTTTCCTTTCTCTTTTCAGTGTTACACATGAACGTTGTTCCTTTCAGTCTGTGTGTGTGAGAACCCACAGGTCTCTTCCTTCCCCGCCCCTCCTTTCCTTTCCCTTCCCCTCATTCATAGACAGACAGGCACAGTTTTACATAAATACAGTTCTTGGTTAGTAACTTCTGAAAGAGCTGCTTGTGAACCTACTATGAGGCCAGGCTATTAATTTCTCCTGAGCCAATTCTCTTCCTTTGTGGCAGAGGCATTTTGACTAATGGTGACAAAACTGTTACTGTTCTGTGTTCTGCACATTCCAATTTGATTTGGAAAAATGGGCTACTTTAGAGAAATGCTTTTTGTTGTCTTTCTTATCTACAGCCAATTAATTTTCAGAAGGAAACCTATACAAGTAGTACAGCATTATGCAGCCTATTGCTCACTGCCTGAATAGTTTGCAAGAAATGTAGATTTTTTTCCCACGAGACAGATGGAATGTGTTTGTACTTTTCTGTATCAGACAGAAAGTAAGCATTATACAAACACACTGATACTTGTCTTGCAGAAATTAGCAGAACCCAGTACTACTCTTAAGTTGGTTTCTTGATGAAACAGTGGGCGAGACTCACTGATTGCCCATCAGTTCTGTATTCACACCTCGCTTTCATTTTTTAACTCATTGAACAATTGCAATGAAATATAACTAAGAACATTTAAAGTATGAAACTCCTGCAGATTTTGTGAAAATGAATGAGCCCACAAAAAGAATCAAATCAGTAGTCTTATGCCCAGTGAGTCACTAAGTGGACGGGAAGGGCAGCAGGGTGGGAAAGTTAAGGAAATTTGGTGGAGACTGAAGGGTAATAGCTCATATGGTAAGAAAGGTGGGTTATTATAGGCTAGAGATGTAGTGCCTTGGAACGCAAATCCTCATGTAAGCACTCTGTCAGTTTCACCGTTCATGGCACTTCTTGTTACTCATACTTCTCCCTCCATATATTTCTTTACCGCAGTATGAAAAAAATCCCCATAGATTTGTATGAGAACCTTTCAGGATTTTTTTCATACCCCTTACTGTGAAACAGAAAGTATTTTTTGTTTCATTCTGCTCTCTAAATCAGTGCCTCATGTACATCACACAAAGCAAATCTCTGCTAACATTACCTAGAAAATAGCTTTGCTGAAAGCAATAAGGTTCAGTGTGACCAAGGCAATGATCATCTGTGGCTCTGTTTGCACTGTGTCCATTTCACATGCTCAGTTTGTTGATTATCTTGCTGATAATATCTTGCAGAAAAGCTTAAAGCTCAAGAATGGCCCCAATGATGTGACCTTTAGTGTTACAACACAATATCAAGGCACTTGCCGCTGTGAAGGCACCATTTACCTATGGAATTGGGATGATAAAGTTATTATTTCTGACATTGATGGAACAATCACACGGTGAGTTCATGAACAGGGAGAGGCTTTATTTGCTTCTGTCCTTTGGACTAAAGCAAAAAGAGTAATTAACAGGGAATTTCAAAGCAAGAAATTGTTATATTCTAGTGTTTTGTGGAGTGTGTGGGTGAGTGAGTTTTTAACCTTGCTATAAAAGTACTGCAAGAATCATTGGCTAGATTCACAATTTCATGAAGACATATGCTATATGCGCTCATTATTTTTTACCTACTATTGTTTTATGATAGTATTTACTGTAGTATTGCAGGACCTTTCACTTTTTGCTGTGTCACATTTGTGAAGTACATCAGATTCATTTAAAAAGAAGAAACACCTGCATTCTGTTGTAAAAGGCATTACTGGGGCATCCCAGTGAGGGGCATTTTTGTCTACTAGACAAGACTTAGATTTCTTTCAAAAGCAAACTTACCTTTAGACTCAGATTTTTTATTTTATTCTTTTTTTTTTTTTTTAAATTTTGGATGAATTAAAATACATGATTTGAACTGAAATGTCTTTTTTTTTTTTTCCCTTGTGATTAATCAGTTATAGGGCAAAATGCTTTTTTGGTGCCAACACATATTAGTCCCTCTTCCTTTCTATTTTCTTAAGTGTCAATGAACTGAATGGGATCTACTCTTGTCTCTGTTATTGAGCTAACTGGACAGTAATTGAATCCCTTCACCTTACAATACTATTGTAAAACCATCCTAAGCCACTGCCCAGTCTTTTCTCTCTTAAGATGCAAAATACTCAGGGTGTTGGTTTCTTGCAGTGTATTTGTATAACACTTAATCAAGTGAGGTGCTCAGTTGTTTGTACTTCTAGATGTTATTATACTATAAGTAATTATATTTCCCACTTTACATAAAAGAAAAATTTGAAAACAGTATAACTATTTCATAATACTTTACATATGACCAACTACCAGCTTATGTGGAAAAGCACATTTGTTTTAAAATAAGCTAGAATATGACTTGATAATCTCATGCTTGCAATTTCACAACACTATCTACCTTATAGGTAGATTTGGTATATTTAGAAAACATGCAATGCAAACCTCAAAAAGTATGCTTAATATCATTTTGTCTACTCTATAGCTCTGATTGATAGCCAATGTGCTGTAACTTCCATGCTAGCTCGTTAGCTTATCCACATCCTGGGGCACAGGACTGATTAAAACAACATAGACATATCAGTCTGCCTTGAAAGAAAAGGAAATAAAATCATCCTCTTCTGATCGCAGTCAGTACCTTGCAGAAAGCCAAATTAATTAGGGGGACTTCTATTAGCCTTATCTGTTACTATTTAAAAACAGTAAGCTTTTTTGGTTTTGTTGCATTTTTTTCCATTTTAATTACATTATTTTTTCTTTATTCAGGTCAGATACTTTAGGTCATATTTTGCCTACTCTTGGCAAAGACTGGACACACCAAGGGATTGCAAAGTTGTACCATAAAGTGAGCCAGTGAGTATTCAGTAAATCTGTTTATACATCTGTGGCTTGCATGTGTTTATTCATTTGAATCATTTGCATTTAAAAATTAAAATCTCTCTAGACTGTTAACCTCGCAGTTTAAAAGAAATCTCATCTGAAGCAATGAGATACTATGATGCTTACACAGTATAAACATCTGTATACAATATCACAAAGCAGGCTTTTCTCTGGGTATCAAGAGCAAAAGCCCCCTACCAATGAGTAGTGATTGCTCTACTAACTGTTCCAAACAGATACAGTGCAGTTCCAAAAACTCTAGTAATTTGAATGAGTTGTATAGCTGCAGCAAGGGGAACTTCTTGCAAATTGGGAGTTGGAACAGCATTAACTTACAAAGATGCTAATACACCTTCCCATCTCTCCATGTTGACAAGATTGCAAAATGCATAAGGACTGTGTAACGGAGGGTGGTCACTGTAGGTGGAGATCCTATTGCCAAACTTGACTTGCCTAGTAGTGTACTTAGGTGTCTAACCTAGGCTAATTGTGTAGGTTTTTTGCAGTGGTGAGTAGAGAGACATAGGTGTGTCTTTATCTGTCATGCAAAGAAGAAACCTAAAACACATAAGATGAGTCATCTTAGTGGAGTTTCTTCTCTTTCCAGTGAGCAGAAAGGGAGTTAGAGAAACAATGCAGACGTGAGCTGTCTAAACATTAGATTTCTAGTCAGTCAAGGGAAATCTCACCCTTAAAGCACAGCACAATGTCTTATCTTGAGTAGATGTAGTCCGTTTTCAGATACTCATTGCTTATATATACATTTCACTTGTCTAGATAGTGACGAGCTTTAAAGACAGTGATGGTAGTCTTTGTGCCTGGTTATAAAATTTATTTTTTATTTTTATTCTCTACGTATATATTTGCTGTTAATCCATTATTAAGTTGCAAATTTAACAGGAAGGAACAGTCTTAAAATATTTCTGTGTCGTTAGTTAATTTTGATAGTAGGTGATAAGTAGATATTGCTTAAAGTGTAATTTAAAGGCACTGAAAGTCAGTGAGACCTGCCGTGAAGAGCCTGAGGAACTGGCTCTTACCTGGCAGCTTCATTGTGAGCTGCAATAGTATAGCTCAGTAGCTGATATGCACTGGTGCCTGTTGGTCCACAGGAATAAACGTTTTCTCTGCTACTGTGGATGGAAGGACCTGGACTCATCATAGTCTCTTTTTGCTTGTACGCTCAAATACCTGAGATCTAATGATGTTTTGATATAACTATTTTTCTCCATTGACTGTTGAAGAAACGTTGGGTAGTAGCAGATGAGTGGAACTTTGTCAGTTAACGTCATTAACATGGAGAGAATCCTAGTGTGACCTAGAACAATACGCTTCAAAAACTTTGGGATATTTCCTCTAATGAATATGAATAGGAGAACCTTCTGAGAGTATGGTCAGTTTTGTCAATAGTGATTGAGAACGAAGGAAGTTAGGAGAAAAATTAATTGATGGCTAAATGGGGTCAGATGAAATATCTGTCATGTTCTCATATCTGTTCATATATGCGTTAAGAATTCAGATTTTTAGCTTCAACAAAAAGGTTTAGTGATTGTTGTCTGTTCAAGTTGGCACTTCTACTTTATGCAGGAAAAAAATCTTTTATTGCATTAAATTCAGCTCCTCTTATATATTCAACCTACCATGATTGTTTGAAGAGCCTCTGGTACACATCACCACTGTCCTCGTAGTTAATCTGATTTGTGCTGTGCACTAGGGTTATGGTAAGGCTTGTTTATTGCTTTTTATTTTACATGGGTGATGAATTATAAATTATGGATGATGGAATCTAAATTATGCCAGAGACACTGGTCTTATTCTGCTTTTATTCTATATAGGCATACAACATTACAGAAAAGACAGGGCAGCCAGTGAATTCATGTGCTGAATAATATTTGGTTTCTGCGTGTAACTTCTACGTTACCTTTGGTGAAAACGTTAATTATTTTTTTTTAATTGCACTTGTTATTTCTATGCCTGCCAGCACTGTCTATTGTTAGGGCTTTGGTGATCAAAAGCATTAGGGAAAAATGGATTCGAGTCATGTTGCTTTTCAGATTACTGAGTTAATTATGTAGCAGCTAGATATTACAGCTGAACACTACAGAAATGTTCAATAGTTAGATTTAATGACCATGCATGCACTGAATACAGTATTTATTTCACAAATAGTTTCTTTGTAGGACTTGCAAAAGAAAACGCTATTAAGTTGAGCCATGTCTGTTAAGTTGCACTAATGTCATTGGACTCTGTTCCATCACGACAGAACCAAGGATAGCCAGTGACTTCGTCTGAAACTTTTATTTCAGTATCAAGACAAGAAAGTGTCAAGATTGCTTCTCACACTATGGTTTGCAGTTTTAATCTGCTCAGAGTTGAAACTGCATGTTGCTGCTGCACACATGCACACAGACCAGTCTTCTCTTCCCTAATCTTCTTCACCCCTCTCCCCAAATCCCTCTCCAAAGGGGCCCAAAAGGCAGGAGTGTAGCATTGTTAATTTAGCAAATGTTAATATGCTGTTGTCCGCTTTATGCCAGTGTTTTCCTCTTGGCAAATATCATTTCAGTTAATTCTAAGGTCTATGGTTTTAGTGTGCAGGGGTGGATAGCAAACCGTATGAAGCCATGAGAAGACCAGGGATAAATGAGCCCTCTCTAGGTGTAAATCATAAACCGTAGTAGCGCAAGACAGAATTTAGTTATCCAGCATTCTGAAATAAATGTTTTTATTCATTTTAAATAAGCGTAGGTTAAACATAAGTCTGTTTTAACCATTATGATTGATTTGTGCAAAAATAAACTCACAGAATTATTAATGTCAAAACACCTGCTTTATTTTTTTTACAGTAATTTCTTCTTTCATTTCTGTTCACAGAAATGGATATAAATTTTTGTATTGCTCAGCACGTGCTATTGGAATGGCGGACATGACCAGAGGATACTTGCACTGGGTCAATGAACGAGGAACTGTGCTGCCTCAAGGGCCAGTGCTGCTGAGTCCAAGCAGCTTATTCTCAGCTTTGCACAGGTACTGCAATATCACCTTAATGCTGAAAGAAACTTGGAGGCTGAATTCTCAGCTTTTTTTTTTTTCCTATTCTATGGGAGCACTTGAAATCATTCATAATGATTTTTCATGTATACTGGTGCAAAATTTAGTTAAGAAGAAATTCTGTTAAAGAATGACCAAGATCCAATAGTCACGTTGCTTAGTTTCTCTCTTAAACACACCTCAATATACATCTGTGTTCACTGTTTACCCAAAGTTTTTTTGTGTGTGTTGGTGGATTTAGAAGAAATCAGTGTGAAAATGAAATGAATATTCTATAGTTCTGACTGCATTGTGATATTCTGTGGGGATAATGTTGTCCTTTCTAGGTGTTGATTTGTAACAAGTGAATCCTAATAGCACAGATCATGAATATTGTACCTTCTTCCTAATTCAGTGAGGCATGTCAAGTGCTTACTGAAAATATTTTAAGATGTTAAAAGCTGCTGTGACAGGATTTCATTAGAATTTTTAATGGTAGGTTGTTCAGATGCTCTTCTGATTGAGTGACATGCAGCCTGTCTTACCAGTCATCTTCTAAATATAAGAGAACGTAGAGGCATATAGTGTTCTTCTTAGATTGATTAAGTAATAGATGGAGTGAGAGGGTAGCTACTGTCATCTTATGTTTTCAATATCTAGCAATATATTAGAAGTGATACTCTTTTTGATATGTTCTTTAGACTAAAGAACACCCATCTTTCAGTATCCACTGTCTTAACTTCTGTTTTGTGTAGGCAAGAAATGACTTCATTGTTATCCATCGATTTATTAATTGTGGCTTTAAGGGCTCTGAGGTCAGGCGTATATGGGACTGGGGGAAGATGGTTGTCTTCCTCTTTTGCACATCCTCAAACTTTAATTTATATGTGGAGTTGCTATTCTGAAGGGCTGTATTATACTGCTTTGAAGCTTCTGTGCTACTTGCATCTTCCTTGGCATATGTGTTGGTGCTAGGATGTGGGATTCTGAGCTTCTTCAGCGCTTTTGTGTCATGCTGGTGTCTTCCTCTGTTATGGGAACTCCAGACTTTGCCACCTGTTCAGCTTCCTTGCCAAGAGAAGCTGTTGTGAAAGGGCTCTTGCCCAGAGATGAGACAACTCCACTATTCATTAATGAATTCTGTATTCAGTAAGGAGCAACTGAAGAGAAATGGAAGATTTCTTTATTCCTTAACTTCTGCTAATTAGCAGTGACGGATGACCCTGACTGTAGAAGGATCTTAACAGGCTGAGGTCCTTTCAGCACATATGTTAATTGTAATCCTTTAATTTAAAAGGAGAAAAAAAAAGGTTAAAAAAAAAAAAAGCCATACACAGTGAAAGCTAATATAATCTATGAATCATTCTGCAGTTCTCAGAAAATGGTTTACTTAATAACAATTTATGTCTTAAGATTTTATTTAACCACTGCTCCCTGTAATCAGCCATCTTTGCTCAGTAACCATCTTTATCACTTAGGCTTCAATAGAGGTCCCCTTGTTTCAGAGGATTTATTTACTGTGCCCATTATGCAAGCTTGGGAATGCTATTTTGTCTTCATGGGAATTGTGATTTCTAGATGAAGATTTATTGGAGAAGGGTGGGGGCTCTGTAGGAGTATCCAGCGAGGTAAAAATGTTGACTAAAGAAAGTAAAATGGTTTATGCTATATTTCACATGTATTTATTCAGGTTCCGTGTCCTCTCACCTTTTTATTTTTATTTTATTTTTATATCATTTCAGGGAAGTGATAGAAAAGAAGCCAGAAAAATTCAAAGTTCAGTGTCTGACAGACATAAAAAATTTGTTTTATCCTAACACAGAACCCTTTTATGCTGCTTTTGGAAACAGACCTGCTGTAAGTAATAGCTGAAATTTATGTCTTTTACAGAGAACAGAAAGGTTGCTGTTATTTCACGATTCTGTTACATTAGAACCTAGAAGCTTTAAATAGGACTTAAGAATATTTTATTAGGCCTCATACAAAGGATAGTATAAAGGTTCTTCCAGAAAGATCTCACCATGTAGGATGCAGAGGTAGAAGAGAAACAAAGTAACTACATTACATCTGCATAAGTTAGCATAATAAGAAATACTGATTGAAATCCTAACTACGTAAAAAATCTTTAAGCTTGTGTGAAAACACTGATCCCATTTTAATGATCCCATTTTATCCCATGCTGATAGAGTGCTGATGAGTTACCTGTGAACAGACACAAAATCCTTCAGATGAATATCAGTGGGACTTCAAACCCTAAGTACATTCAGAAGGATTTGGATGTCCCACTAAAATTGAACATTTGACTTTGAATTCCTTGGCACTGAGAGGGAAAGTAAGGTCTCCCTCACCCATTTGAAGACTATAGAATTGGGCTGTAGGCTTTTCTTACTCTTGTTTAGGCCCAAAGGACATATACTTGTATGCATCCACAAAAGGCAAAAGTCTCAGACATGCTGAGACCTGAGGAGCATGGAATAGATCCCAGCTGTAGCTGCTCAGAACTGTAAGACCTTAGACATGTCCACTGGCAAAAACATTGATAGCCCGAGGAAATCACAAATATAAATATGGACACTAGCTATTGCCAGTGTGAAAGTGAACATTTGGAGACTGAGCATTTTTAGATGCCTAAATGTTGGACGGAAGTGCCTGGCAAGATATTTTGGCTCTGAAACTGTGGATGTTGTAGCTACATTTGGGAGAAATCAGCATGCCTTTCTGTTGAAATTTATTTCTACAAGTATCTCTCACATTTTTCTTAGAGTTGTTGATATTTATGAGCAGTGACAACTTTTTCAGCTTCATCTTTTAGCAAGTTACATAATTTAAAACCATTATCAGTGAGGACAGGAGGACATCACTGTCCAATTGCTGTATCTGATTGTTATATCATACACAGCTTAATTTTGACTATCAAGATAACTTTAGACGTATGATTTTGAAATAACTTTTTAGCTACTTCTGTGGTTTTGTATTATGGATAAAGCCTACCTCTAGTTTCATTTTTGTTGTTGAACCTCAGGGAAA